>NC_143028.1:59696875-59866250 GCF_057628025.1 Oncorhynchus mykiss | reverse complement strand
CAGAAAGAATAGCTGCTGCCTTGGTAGCAGAATATGGGGATTCATACTAAAATACAAATACAAACACGTCAAAGTTTTAATTACTTCTGTCCCTACTCAAATAAACAATTCAATTAATAAAAGGATATACAAAACTCACACCCCCACATGTGAATAAACATTACAGTATGGATGCACTACATCACTCAAATCCATACACACACATTTACCGGAATGCATACTCTGCAACACAGAATATGTGGTCTTTCACACACACTAACCCAAACACTCTCATCCCTATTATTTCAAGCTGGCTCAGAGGACTTTGAGGAAAGCAGGAAAGGAGGGAATGAGTGGGCCAGAGGGGAAGAAGAGCGGGAAGGAAGCAGGGAGTCATTTGCACTGTCTGCAGGCTCCAAGACTGCACATCCTGTGTGTTGCTGCCTCTCACTCTTTTCACATGACCCGGGAGGGAGGATGTTGATCAACGGGCACAGGCCTAAGCGGCCGGTCAGACAGATAGGAGTCAGGCTGCATCTCGATTCTCCATCTTTTTCCTGAAGTGTGCACTTCCACACTTTCTCGCGTTAATTTAGCGACGGTACAAGTGTACAGCCTAAGAATATAATTCAGGCAAGTACGACAGAAATGAAAATAAGACCAGGAAGTACAATTGGTAAGCCAACCATTCCAATCTTCCATTTCCATTCACTGAGAGTTCCATCTGGCTTCTAGTGCAGTTCTACCTTCGGAAGAATCTGGAGGCCTATGACATCACTCTGATCCTTCTCCATCTAGCTCAAGGTCTGCTAGTGTGTCAGTCTGTGACTGTGCAGGTTATCCAGGCATTCTGGCCTCTGAGAGACAATGGTCCATTAACAGCAGACCTGGCCCTCCTCCAGGCCCCGGTCATCCCATCCAGCCTTTCTCTCTCTGGGCAATAGGAGGAGGACCTGGAACAACCCTAAAGCCTCTTTAATGAGAGGAATCAAACACTGCTCTGCACAACACTGACCAACTACTGTAGTATCATACAGCAGCAGAATGAGGCCTCAGAGGATGCAGGAAATGCAGCCGAGCCATAAAGTGCACAGTGGTGTTTAGTGTAATCACTTGTTTTACTATAAAAAGGTGGGAGGGATTGGATAATACAACAAATAAAAAATAGGCTCCAAACAGTCCATTCTCTCTGACAGGGAATATGGTTTGAATTCCCTGCCTACCAGGTCTGGCATGATGCCATAACATGATGACGTTACTGTGTTTCTGTTTGTGTGTCTGTGTGTGTGTGTGTGTGTGTGTGTGTGTGTGTGTGTGTGTGTGTGTGTGTGTGTGTGTGTGTGTGTGTGTGTGTGTGTGTGTGTGTGTGTGTGTGTGTGTGTGTGTGTGTGTGTGTGTGCGTGCGCGCGCGCGTGCGTGTGTGTGTTTTTCTGTGAGTGTGCATGCAGCCGGAGAAGCACAATGCCCACACTGAGGTGTCAATTACAAAGAATGACATCATCCTTTGAAAATCTCTCTCTACTCCCAGTCTAACTAACGTAACCCAGGCTTCTGTTGTGCTTAGATGTGGAGATATTAATATATAGTCCTTCAAATAAAAAGCAGCAGGTCTACTTCGCCTGGGGGATATGAAACACAGTCTAGTGTGTATGGAAACACAGCCAGCGTTTAGAGAGTGTGTATTGCTTTAACATTCTGATGCCTGAAACTACTCTACTGTGGTTCCTTATTGTTGATCATGTGTAATTTCTATGTACAGTCAACACTGGATAAGTGCATGTTTGTTCATTACTCTGGATACGCATGCTTCGATTTACACTGGAAACAGTCCCAAGCCTTGGAATTTATCATTAATGAGAAGCTGAGTGTACACTAGTTAATTTGTATGGAAGAGAACAAAATGTACCAGTTGTCTTTCAACATCAGAACCTAGCTGACATCAACGGCTGGGTTCTATGCTAGTACCAGATTAAGGACAGAAACCCAAACTTGTTCAAACTTGCTAGAGGCTATGTTATCCCACTGGGCACACAGTGGTTGAATCAACATTTTTTCCATGTAATTTCAATGAAATTACGTTGAACCAACATCGAATAGATGTTGAATTGATGTCTGTGTCCAGTGGGAAGTGTCTTGTCCGAGTACACTACACTACCACAGGGCTGGAACAGGGAAATGTGACACTATGTTTTTCAGACAGGTTCTTTTTTTTCTCGCTTTTTCAGGCTCTCTCTTTGTATGGCCCTAACTGTTGGGGATAAGACCCAAATGGAAGGAATATATCTTAGGCGAGAGCTAACCAATAGCATGTGACAAAGATGCTTTTGTGACAATGAAGAAGCCGCATTGTGTGTCATTGGGAGGATGTTGGAGGCTCTGTGGTGTGGCCTACAGGGAATGGGATTGTCCTCAAGTTACAAAGCAGAAGGATAGAACCCCCCCCCCCCCCCCCCCCCCACTCGAACCCCATCCCCACCCTCTCATCATGGACTATTCTCCATTTTCTGAATGAAGGGGGAAATTAAACAACCAATGTCAACAACACCAGAACATTACCTCAAGCCCACATAGAATAGCAGGCCTCTCAGAACATCTCTGTTGTTGTTTGTTGTTATGTGAGCTCAGGGATCGATAGTTACGGGATCACAGACCTAGCTAGAATAACATGTTGACCCCAGCTCATCCGGGAAGTCTTTGACATGCTCTGCTCTGGGAATGGCTTCACTTGGAAGTCAGATGTGTCAGGAGGTGAGAGGTCAACACGCCCTAAAGTGACACACACACACTCTCACTAGAATGTGCGTAAAAACATGCACACACACACAATAACACACAAACACTGCTGAGCTACAGCTTTCTCCTCCATGGGAAACACAAAGTCCCGGGCCAAGAATGTGTAAACACTGGCTTCCTCAGTACAAACGGGAGTAAAAATGTACGTCAATCCACATGTCACACTGTAGGGTTCAGTGAGAAGTCCCACAGATGGCTATGAAATTAGAGGTATCAAACACTGTCTGTCAATATGTAAGGCTGAGTCCCAAATGGCACCCTATTTCCTATACAGTGCATTACATTTGACCAGGGTCCATAGGGTCAAAGGTTGTGGAAGGGTGCCATTTGGAACACAGTCTATAAGGCTTTACACTGAGTATCACACTTATAATGGTCTTAGTAACACAGTCTCTGGATCTATATGAACACACAGGCCGTCAAACTGAGCACCACTCTCATTCTACATGAGTAGGCCTATAGGGTGTCATGCCAATTCACGCTGCATGGCTATGGGGTATCACATTCAACAATGTCTCTCTCCCTCTCCCGCTCTGATTGAAAATCAGTGAGACCACTCTCAACTGAGCATTCAGGAAGAGCTGAAAGGGTATCTGGATATATCACATGACTGCAGGCCTCAGAAATCCATTCCCATGAATGGGCTGAGAGATTAATTGTATTCAGAATCACATCTCTACTGTAGTAACACATGTTTTATAAATAGGTAGCTATATATTCATGTACAGTAATACATATGAATATATCAACTAGAGGTTTTTTCTTCAATAAAAATATAGTCTCTTACTTTTGATTGTACATAAACGGTTTCACTCTGTGAAGAAAAGGATGGCACCACTTCGGTCAAGATGAATCTGAGTATTTGCTACATGCATGGAGAGTTCTAGAAATAGAAAACAACCAAAAACCTCAGTTTAATGTGTCTCAAGTGCATCCACAGCTTCTCCAATAGGAAGAGAAAGAAAGAGAGCAGATAGAATATACACACACACACACACACACACACACACACACACACGATTTCTCTGCAACATTAGAGATAATTCCTATGCAACATTGATAGAACCCTATTGTGGGTGAAGAATATTATCTAGTAAACTTGTGACTGGAGTTGTGACTGGAATTTAACGTTGAGGGTGTGGCTGTGTACAATTCAACACAACCATGGGCCTCTACTGCCAGCTTTACACCGTAGTGACTACAGCCAGGTCCCCCCACAGGCTTTCTGTATGACTCACGCGTATCCTGTAAAGTATGCACACACACACACGCAAGCAAACACACACACACATACGTGCACACGCACCCACACATGCATGCATACATGCACACACACACATCCACACATGCACAACCATCTTAAGAATCAACCACAGAAGAGCACAACCACTCGAACAAAGGCTTGGAGTCAAAACAAGAGCAACAAAAGTTACTTGATGTTGTTGACATTGAAATACCTCTGGATGCAGATAGCAATTGTAGTATATGATGACTTTATGCAAAGAGAAGATTGAAATATCTCTTAAAGTACACCAATATCATGTATTCTGTCTATGTATAAATGAAACTGTTTTTTGTTTTAAAGGTCAGCAAAATACATGGAAATGTCCTGAAGAGGGACAAAAGCTGGGTAATCTGTTCACCCAATATGACATTGTGTTTCTGGGAAAGAGTGGCTAATGCTTTCTGATCCGCTCTCAGCCGTTCGTACGCCCCCTTTCCCAGCCTGTCACTTTTTCCAGCAAGAGGAACTTGCAAAGCCATTTCCCTTCCACAATTAGCTCTGTCATAGTGTGTGTTTGTGCATTGTGTACATTTGTGTGTGTGTGTGTGTAGGGGAATACCGATGTTATCAGACACTCTCTTTACAGAAAGAGCAGAGAAACCCAGATTTGCCTCTCAGCATTTCCTTTTTGTGGAAACCACAAAGTCACCAACAAGACACTTCCCTTTCGGTTGGGGTGACATTTTTGGGGGGGTTGTTGTTTAGTTTATTTTTCTTCCTGTGAGTTTTACTGTATGGTTGGCACCCAATCAAACCTGTCCAACTTCAGAATTTACATACAGTTGAAGTCAGAAGTTTACATACACTTAGGTTGGAGTCATTAAAACTTGTTTTTCAACCACTCCACAATTTCTTGTTAACGAACTATAGTTTTGGCAAGTCGGTTAGGACATCTACTTTGTGCATGACAGAAGTAATTTTCCCAACAATTGTTTATAGACAGATTATTTCACTCATAATTCACTGTATCACAATTCCAGTGGGTCAGAAGTTTACATACACTAAATTGACTGTGCCTTTCAACAGCTTGGAAAATTCCCGAAAATGATGTCATGGATTTAGAAGCTTGTGATAGGCTAATTGACATAATTTGAGTCAATTGGAGGTGTACCTGTGGATGTATTTCAAGGCCTACCTTCAAACTCAGTACCTCTTTGCTTGACATCATGGGAAGAAATCAGCCAAGACCTCAGAACAAAAATGTAGACCTCCACAAGTCTGGTTCATCCTTGGGAGCAATTTCCAAACGCCTGAAGGTACCACGTTCATCTGTACAAACAATAGTACACAAGTATAAACACCATGGGACCACACAGCCGTCACACCGCTCAGGAAGGAGACACGTTCTGTCTCCTAGAGATGAATGTACTTTGGTGCGAAAAGTGCAAATCAATCCCAGAACAGCAGCAAAGGACCTTGTGAAGATGCTGGAGGAAACAGGTAGAAGAGTATCTCGACTTCCGGCGCCAACAGAGATGGCCGCCTCGCTTCGCGTTCCTAGGAAACTATGCAGTTTTTTGTTTTTTAAGTGTTATTTCTTACATTGGTACCCCAGGTAATCTTAGGTTTCATTACATGCAGTCGGGAAGAACTACTGAATATAAGAGTAACGTCAACTCACCATCAGTACGACCAGGAATATGACTTTCCCGAAGCGGATCCTGTGTTCTGCCTTTCACCCAGGACAGTGGAATGGATCCCAGCCTGCGACCCAAAACAAAGACGTCGTAAAAGAGGGAAACGTAGCGGTCTTCTGGTCAGGCTCCGGAGACGGGCACATCGCGCACCACTCCCTAGCATACTTCTCGCCAATGTCCAGTCTCTTGACAACAAGGTTGATGAAATCCGAGCAAGGGTAGCATTCCAGAGGGACATCAGAGACTGTAACGTTCTTTGCTTCACGGAAACATGGCTCACTCGAGAGACGCTAACGGAATCGGTGCAGCCAGCTGGTTTCTTCACGCATCGCGCTGACAGAAACAAACATCTTTCTGGTAAGAAGAGGGGCAGGGGCATATGCCTTATGGTTAACGAGACGTGGTGTGGTCACAATAACATACAGGAACTTAAGTCCTTCTGTTCACCTGATTTAGAATTCCTCACAATCAAATGTCGACCGCATTATCTACCAAGGGAATTCTCTTCGATTATAATCACAGCCGTATATATTCCCCCCCAAGCAGACACATCGATGGCTCTGAACAAACTTTATTTGACTCTATGTAAACTGGAAACCACATATCCTGAGGCTGCATTCATTGTAGCTGAGGATTTTAACAAGGGTAATCTGAAAACAAGACTCCCTAAATTGTATCAGCATATCGATTGCGCAACCAGGGCTGGTAAAACCTTGGATCATTGCTATTCTAACTTCCACAACGCATATAAGGCCCTCCCCCGCTCTCCTTTTGGAAAAGCTGACCACGACTCCATTTTGTTGCTCCCTGCCTACAGACAGAAGCTAAAACGAGAAGCTCCCACGCTCAAGTCTGTTCAACGCTGGTCCGACCAATCTGATTCCACGCTCCAAGACTGCTTCCATCACGTGGACTGGGATATGTTTCGCACTGCGTCCAACCACAACATTGGCGAATACGCTGATTCGGTGAGCGAGTTCATTAGAAAGTGCATTGAAGATGTCGTTCCCATAGCAACGATTAAAACATTCCCAAACCAGAAACCGTGGATTGATGGTAGCATTCGCGTGAAACTGAAAGCGCGAACCACTGCTTTTAACCAGGGCAAGGTGACCGGAAACATGACCGAATATAAACAGTGTAGCTATTCCCTCCGCAAGGCAATCAAACAAGCTAAGCGTCAGTATAGAGACAAAGTAGAGTCGCAATTCAACGGCTCAGACACAAGAGGTATCTGGCAGGATCTACAGTCAATCACAGATTACAAAAAGAAAACCAAGCCCGTCACGGACCAGGATGTCTTGCTCCCAGGCAGACTAAATAACTTTTTTGCCCGCTTTGAGGACAATACAGTGTCACTGACGCGGCCCGCAACCAAAACATGCGGACTCTCCTTCACTGCAGCTGACGTGAGTAAAACATTTAAACGTGTTAACCCTCGCAAGGCTGCAGGCGCAGACGGCATCCCCAGACGCGCCCTCAGAGCATGAGCAGACCAGCTGGCTGGTGTGTTTACGGACATATTCAATCAATCCTTATCCCAGTCTGCTGTTCCCACATGCTTCTAGAGGGCCACCATTGTTCCTGTTCCCAAGAAAGGTAACTGAGCTAAACGACTACCGCTCCGTAGCACTCACTTCCGTCATCATGAAGTGCTTTGAGAGACTAGTCAAGGACCATATCACCTCCACCCTACCTGACACCCTAGACCCACTCCAATTTGCTTACCGCCCAAATAGGTCCACAGACAATGCAATCTCAACCACACTGCACACTGCCCTAACCCATCTGGACAAGAGGAATACCTATGTGAGAATGCTGTTCATCGACTACAGCTCAGCATTTAACACCATAGTACGCTCCAAACTCGTCATCAAGCTCGAGACCCTGGGTCTCGACCCCGCCCTGTGCAACTGGGTACTGGACTTCCTGACGGGCCGTCCCCAGGTGGTGAGGGTAGGTAACAACATCTCCACCCCGCTGATCCTCAACACTGGGGCCCCACAAGGGTGCGTTCTGAGCCCTCTCCTGTACTCCCTGTTCACCCACGACTGCGTGGCCATGCACGCCTCCAACTCAATCATCAAGTTTGCGGACGACACTACAGTGGTATGCTTGATTACCAACAATGACGAGACGGCCTACAGGGAGGAGGTGAGGGCCCTTCGAGTGTGGTGTCAGGAAAATAACCTCACACAGGGGGATGGTAGGGGAGGTAGTTTTCCGTTTGCTCCCGTGGTATTCTTAAAGTTTATGTGAATTCTTGTTTTTTTTCAAATATTAATTTGGTGATCCCTTTCCGTAAAAACCAAGACTACTTTGCTTCCGAATGTCAGCATGTCGACCAAACATAAGGCCAAAAGCATGACTTTGAGAAAACCCGGCCTACAAGACCCGCTCTCATCACCGCCCTCTCCTGAGTCTGAGGGCCCGGGGACGCACACTTTACCTGGGGGTGCTGAAATGAACATTCTCGAGGCCATCAAACTACTACGCTCTGAGATAGTTGAAATGAAAACACAGGTGGTTGCTACGATTGAGGCCAGAATACAGGAGGTTTCTGATACTTTAAAAGCAGATTTAACCATCCTGCGGAACGAGTTTGTGCCAGCAATCACATTACTCAAAACAACAACTGCGTCACACACTACAACGATTGCAGCACTGGAGACCTCCGCTACTAATGTCGCCGATTTAACTACATCCCTGGAGGCTGAAGTTAAACGCCTAGCTGCGGATTTGAAAAATGTGAAGGAGAGCTGTGTGAGTTTAGAGGGATTCTCTCGCCGCAATAATCTGACACTTGTATCGGTCCCAGAGTCCGCGGAAATGCATCGCGCCACGGATTTTGTTTCAGGGCTGCTGAAGGATGTTCTTGCCTTAGATGAAAAGCCCCTGATTGATCGAGCCCACCGGTCGCTGCGCCCAAAGTCCCGGGATGGGGAGAGGCCCCGTGACATAATTCTTCGAGTGCACTTTTTTCATGAGAAGATGGAGATCCTCCGACGAGCCCGCAATACCACTCTGAGCTTTCAAGGACAGAGCTTCTCCGTCTACACATTTGAATCTCCGGATGAGGCTATGGCTCACATTCAACGTCACATCAAGAAGTCTTGAATATGCTCACAGTTCAGCAACTGTTGCTTGCGAACTGTGTATAGTAAGTAACCCACTTGTGGTACAATTATGTTTAGATATAACAGGCTAGTCTTGTATAGTTGGCGAAACTATTCAGGCTTATTTGATGTGATCTAATGTTTTGATCATCTAGTGTGCGTGCCTTATCTCGCTCACCTATTTAGTTTGTTTACACATTGTCTCAGAGACTCAAAATATTTTTGGTTATTTGTTTACTGTATCCGTTTGCATTGACCCAGTAAACAGTAAATGTCTCCCGAGGCTACACGGTTTTTGGGGCCTCACTTTAATTTTAAAAGTTTTGAGCGTCATTTATGCCCAGCAAACGTTCAACGTTGCGCACACATAGTTTTTTGGTATTGGTTGTAAGCTGTCTCAGCGTCAACTAGACTACTATTATAATTACTATTATTTTTGATTGTCTTACTACGATTTCCTTACTTCAAATGAGATTTTTGGCTGAGAGCCTTTATACATTGTATTTATTTTCTCTCTCAATGCCTGTTATAAGACTGGGAATACAATTATATACATCTACAAGTGGTGCTTTTGTCATTCTGTTTGCACAAGGGATTCGCCTACAAATTTTCTTTTTGCTGCTTGATCCACTAACAAAACGCGACTTTAAAGAGCGGGACTGTGGGTTTAGGTTTAAGACCACACTCTCACAGACATACTGTGCGAAGAGAACATGTTCTATTTAGGCTTGTACCTCGTTTGGGGAGGTATTGTCTGGGATGGGGGGAGGGGGTGGGGGGGCAGGTTGAATTGTTCAGTTCTAATGTTGTCATTCTGTCTTTTTAGGTTTTTTTCTGTTTTTTTTCTGTACTTTTTCCAAACATTTACCACCGTACATTATTACTCTGAGACAAGTTATTCTGGGGGTTTTGGGCGCTCATTGCTTTTCCATTCTATGCTCTGATGACAGGGTTGAATAACGGGAATGCCCAGAGGGGCCAAAATAATGCGATCAAGTACATTTCTTGGAACACCAAAGGGGTTAACAACCCGGTGAAGTGTAAGAGGGTGTTGACACACTTAAAGGGTAAATGAATGTAAATATTGCATTTCTACAAGAGACTCACTTGAGGACTGGTGAGCATTTTAGGATGCGTAAGGACTGGGTTGGTCAAGTGTTCCACTCGAACTTTCATAGTAAATCAAAAGGTGCTGCTATTCTGGTTGATAAAGCTACTCCCTTTGTAGCTTCTGAGGTTATTGCTGATCCTAAGGGACGATACGTCATAGTAACCGGTGAACTGTTTTCTACCCCTCTTGTTTTGGCTAGTGTTTATGCTCCCAATTGGGATGACACAAGTTTCATTTCTTCCTTTCTGTCTGCTATTCCCAATTTAGATTCTCATTTGTTGATTTTAGGATGGGATTTCAACTGTAAAATGTCCCCAGTTCTTGACAAGTCCTCACAAACAAATACAGGCCCATCTAAATGTGCCTTACTTATTCAATCCTTTCTTCAGAAATATGCTATGTTTGAGGCCTGGCGTTTCCTACATCCTACAGATAGACAGTATTCCTTTTATTCTCATGTTCATCAAACATACTCCCGGATTGATTACTTCTTTTTGGACAAAAAAATTCTGCCTAACCTTTGGCAGTGTACTTACGAGAGTATTGTTATCTCTGACCATTCACCATTAGTGCTTGAACTAGAGTTTCCCCAGCAACCTCCTATGTGTTATCAATGACGTCTCAACCCCATTTTACTCTCAGATAAGGAGTTTGTCAATTTCATTTCTTCTGAAATCACCTTATTCCTAGAAACTAATTCAACACCAGGTATGTCCTGCTCTACCATATGGGAGTCTCTCAAAGCATACCTACGTGGCCAAATTATTTCTTATACAGCCAACCAAAACAGAGTTCGCTCCCAGCAACTTCGGGACCTGAGCGAGTCCATAGCCACATTGGATGAGAAGTATGCTACGGATCCTTCCTCTGATCTGCATAAAGAGCGCCAACTACTCCAATCTGAATTTGATGAGCTTTCTACCAGGCAAGCTGAACAGTTACTCTTGCGAGCTCGATACAAAGTCTATGAACAAGGCGACGAGGCCAGTAAACTCCTTGCGCATCAGATCCGTGAATCTGAGGCCTCACGTTTAATCCCACAAATAAGGACCCCGTCTGGTGCCACCACAGTTATACATAAAGAGATCAATGATCAATTTAAACAATTTTACTCTGAGCTATACACCTCTGAATCCCCTCAAGTCCCCTTGCTGATTGACTCCTTCTTTAATGGCTTGAATATGCCTTCAATTGATACAGACTCCCATGACTGTCTAGAAGAAGAATTTACGCTTGAGGAGATTGCAACAGCAGTGTCCGCAATGAAAAGTGGTAAATCACCAGGTCCGGACGGTTTTCCAACCGAATTGTACAGGACGTTTTCTGCGAATACAGCTATAGAGAGCATCTTGGAGCTGAACAAGCTTCCTAGGGGCGCAATTTCAGATGTATATGCAATCATTCATGACTTACAGAACCCTTCTTTGGTGCCTTTAAAGACTCGATGGGAAAAGGATTTGGGGGAGGAACTTGGGGAAGACGCCTGGGAATCTGTGCTGCACAGGGTGCACTCGACCTCTTTTAGCACGAGACACAGCCTCATTCAATTCAAGGTGGTTCACCGTATCCACTGGTCAGGGGCCAAACTTGGAAGAATATTCTCTGATTTTGATCCTACCTGTGTCAGATGTAAAGTGGAACCAGCCACACTGTTGCATATGTTTTGGGCTGTCATAAACTGTCAGGTTTCTGGGAATTAATATTTAAATGTTTCTCTGATATATATGACACTGTTATAGATCCGTCTCCCCTTACAGCCCTTTTTGGAGTACTGCCCATGGGTACCCCCCTATCAAGAATCCAGTCGGACACTGTTGCTTATACAACTCCAAGATCGCATAGCAGTTCAGACGTCTTTTGTCCTCGTCTTGTCGTGTCCTGTATGTATATATATATATTTACAACTTTTTTCACATACATTTTATTTTTATTTTCCATCAACTCATCTTCAAAACACTCTCCTGCAACCCGCCTCACCAATTTATATTTATAAAAAAGTATTATTTACCTCAGATCTGTAATCCTCCAAGAAGCTAGCCAGAAACTCCAAGAAGCTAGCCAGAAACTAGCCAGAAGCTAGCCAGGAGCTAGCCCAGAAGCTAATCCAGAAGCTAATCAGAAGCTAGTTAGCTTCTTTACTGGCAAATCGTTATTATTCAGCTAACCACGGTTTGTGGTCATCAGCTATCCTTTAGCTCGAAAATCTATCGAAAATCTATCGGCAGTTTTGTACGGCGCAGCGCGGCTCGGAACGGAACATAGCGGACCTATTTTTCTCTCCATGTCCCTGGATTTCAACTGCTCTCTGGACATTCATACCCGGATCTCACAGCTAGCTAGCTGCTATCCGTGTGACAATCGGCTTTCGTCGATTCCGGAGCAAACATCAATTATTCCGGTGCTAGCCAGCTCCGTCAATCACTCCTGAGTTCCATCATTCACTCCTGGGCTGCAGTCACCTATCCGGACCCGTTTTACTGCCTACGCGGAGCCCCACCGGGCCTTCACAACTGGACTGCCGACGTTATCTACCTGAAGGAGATCCGGCTGGCTCCTCCGTCGCGACGTTACCTGAACGCCCATCTGCGGCCCGCTAACCGTTAGTTGTCTTTCCGGCTGCTATCTGAATAGACAATCTGACAATTTATTTATTTTTATTATTATTATTTATTCTTCTCGGGCCTCTATAACTATATCTATTGTTCTTATCTTTGTTGTTGTTGTGTGATTTGGATTAATCCCCTCTACCACACGGAACCCCACTAATCTACTGACCGAACGCAAGAGGTGGCTAACAACATACCTCCATCCTATGCTAGCTTGCTACCGATGGCCTGGCTAGCTGTCTAAATCGCCGTGACCCTCAACCAACCTCTCCACTCACTGGACCCTTTTGATCACTCGACTAAGCATGCCTCTCCTTAATGTCAATATGTCTTGTCCATTGCTGTTCTGGTTAGTGTTTATTGGCTTATTTCACTGTAGAGCCTCTAGTCCTGCTCACTATACCTTATCCAACCTATTAGTTCCACCACCCACACATGCAATGACATCTCCTGGTTTCAATGATGTTTCTAGAGACAATATCTCTCTCTTCATCACTCAATACCTAGGTTTACCTCCACTGTATTCACATCCTACCTTACCTTTGTCTGTACATTATACCGTGATGCTATTTTATCGCCCCCAGAAACCTCCTTTTACTCTCTGTTCCAGACGTTCTAGACGACCAATTCTTATTGCTTTTAGCCGCACCCTTATTCTACTCCTCCTATGTTCCTCTGGCGATGTAGAGGTGAATCCAGGCCCTGCAGTGCCTAGCTCCACTCCTATTCCCCAGGCGCTCTCTTTTGACGACTTCTGTAACCGTAATAGCCTTGGTTTCATGCATGTTAACATTAGAAGCCTCCTCCCTAAGTTTGTTCTATTCACTGCTTTAGCACACTCTGCCAACCCGAATGTTCTAGCTGTGTCTGAATCCTGGCTTAGGAAGACCACCAAAAATTCAGACATTTTAATTCCAAACTACAACATTTTCAGACAAGATAGAACTGCCAAAGGGGGCGGTGTTGCAATCTACTGCAAAGATAGCCTGCAGAGTTCTGTCCTACTATCCAGGTCTGTACCCAAACAATTTGAACTTCTACTTTTAAAAATCCACCTCTCTAAAAACAAGTCTCTCACCGTTGCCGCCTGCTATAGACCACCCTCTGCCCCCAGCTGTGCTCTGGACACCATATGTGAACTGATTGCCCCCCATCTATCTTCAGAGCTCGTGCTGCTAGGCGACCTAAACTGGAACATGCTTAACACCCCAGCCATCCTACAATCTAAACTTGATGCCCTCAATCTCACACTAATTATCAATGAACCTACCAGGTACCTCCCCAAAGCCTTAAACACGGGCACCCTCATAGATATCATCCTAACCAACTTCCCCTCTAAATACACCTCTGCTGTCTTCAACCAAGATCTCAGCGATCACTGCCTCATTGCCTGCATCCGTAATGGGTCAGCGGTCAAACGACCTCCTCTCATCACTGTAAAACGCTCCCTGAAACACTTCAGCGAGCAGGCCTTTCTAATCGACCTGGCCGGGGTATCCTGGAAGGATATTGACCTCATCCCGTCAGTAGAGGATGCCTGGATATTTTTTTTAAATGCCTTCCTAACCATCTTAAATAAACATGCCCCATTCAAGAAATTTAGAACCAGGAACAGATATAGCCCTTGGTTCTCCCCAGACCTGACTGCCCTTAACCAACACAAAAACATCCTATGGCGTTCTGCATTAGCATCGAACAGCCCCCGTGATATGCAGCTGTTCAGGGAAGCTAGAAACCATTACACACAGGCAGTTAGAAAAGCCAAGGCTAGCTTTTTCAAGCAGAAATTTGCTTCTTGCAACACTAACTCAAAAAAGTTCTGGGACACTGTAAAGTCCATGGAGAATAAGAACACCTCCTCCCAGCTGCCCACTGCACTGAAGATAGGAAACACTGTCACCACTGATAAATCCACCATAATTGAAAATTTCAATAAGCATTTTTCTACTGCTGGCCATGCTTTCCACCTGGCTACTCCTACCCCTGTCAACAGCACTGCACCCCCAACAGCAACTCGCCCAAGCCTTCCCCATTTCTCCTTCTCCCAAATCCATTCAGCTGATGTTCTGAAAGAGCTGCAAAATCTGGACCCCTACAAATCAGCCGGGCTAGACAATCTGGACCCTTTCTTTCTAAAATTATCTGCCGAAATTGTTGCCACCCCTATTACTAGCCTGTTCAACCTCTCTTTCTTGTCGTCTGAGATTCCCAAAGATTGGAAAGCAGCTGCGGTCATCCCCCTCTTCAAAGGGGGGGACACTCTTGACCCAAACTGCTACAGACCTATATCTATCCTACCATGCCTTTCTAAGGTCTTCGAAAGCCAATTCAACAAACAGATTACCGACCATTTCGAATCTCACCATACCTTCTCTGCTATGCAATCTGGTTTCAGAGCTGGTCATGGGTGCACCTCAGCCACGCTCAAGGTCCTAAACGATATCTTAACCGCCATCGATAAGAAACATTACTGTGCAGCCGTATTCATTGATCTGGCCAAGGCTTTCGACTCTGTCAATCACCACATCCTCATCGGCAGACTCAACAGCCTTGGTTTCTCAAATGATTGCCTCGCCTGGTTCACCAACTACTTCTCTGATAGAGTTCAGTGTGTCAAATCGGAGGGTCTGTTGTCCGGACCTCTGGCAGTCTCTATGGGGGTGCCACAGGGTTCAATTCTTGGACCGACTCTCTTCTCTGTATACATCAATGAGGTCGCTCTTGCTGCTGGTGAGTCTCTGATCCACCTCTACGCAGACGACACCATTCTGTATACTTCCGGCCCTTCTTTGGACACTGTGTTAACAACCCTCCAGGCAAGCTTCAATGCCATACAACTCTCCTTCCGTGGCCTCCAATTGCTCTTAAATACAAGTAAAACTAAATGCATGCTCTTCAACCAATCGCTACCTGCACCTACCCGCCTGTCCAACATCACTACTCTGGACGGCTCTGACTTAGAATACGTGGACAACTACAAATACTTAGGTGTCTGGTTAGACTGTAAACTCTCCTTCCAGACCCATATCAAACATCTCCAATCCAAAGTTAAATCTAGAATTGGCTTCCTATTTCGCAACAAAGCATCCTTCACTCATGCTGCCAAACATACCCTAGTAAAACTGACCATCCTACCAATCCTCGACTTTGGCGATGTCATTTACAAAATAGCCTCCAATACCCTACTCAACAAATTGGATGCAGTCTATCACAGTGCAATCCGTTTCGTCACCAAAGCCCCATATACTACCCACCATTGCGACCTGCACGCTCTCGTTGGCTGGCCCTCGCTTCATACTCGTCGCCAAACCCACTGGCTCCATGTCATCTACAAGACCCTGCTAGGTAAAGTCCCCCCTTATCTCAGCTCGCTGGTCACCATAGCATCTCCCACCTGTAGCACACGCTCCAGCAGGTATATCTCTCTAGTCACCCCCAAAACCAATTCTTTCTTTGGCCGCCTCTCTTTCCAGTTCTCTGCTGCCAATGACTGGAACGAACTACAAAAATCTCTGAAACTGGAAACACTTATCTCCCTCACTAGCTTTAAGCACCAACTGTCAGAGCAGCTCACAGATTACTGCACCTGTACATAGCCCACCTATAATTTAGCCCAAACAACTACCTCTTTCCCAACTGTATTTAATTTATTTATTTATTTTGCTCCTTTGCACCCCATTATTTTTATTTCTACTTTGCACATTCTTCCATTGCAAAACTACCATTCCAGTGTTTTACTTGCTATATTGTATTTACCTTGCCACCATGGCCTTTTTTGCCTTTACCTCCCTTCTCACCTCATTTGCTCACATTGTATATAGACTTGTTTATACTGTATTATTGACTGTATGTTTGTTTTACTCCATGTCTAACTCTGTGTCGTTGTATCTGTCAAACTGCTTTGCTTTATCTTGGCCAGGTCGCAATTGTAAATGAGAACTTGTTCTCAACTTGCCTACCTGGTTAAATAAAGGTAAAATAAATAAAAAAATAAAATAAAAAAACTATTTTAGCTAGACGGCTAATACTACAAAACTGGAAGATGGCAGCTCCCCCATCTTATACATATTGGGTGAGGGATGTGTTGTGCTCTCTGAAGCTAGAAAAAATTCAATTTAATTCACGTGGGAACCCCAAACTGTTTGATGAGGCTTGGGCTCCATTCCGGTCTTACTTTAAACAGTCCATCCTCTGATGGCATTCCAATTAATACTAAAATAAGTCTGTGACTTAAGGGTTGGAGGAGCTTCTCTCTGTGTTTTTGCTGGGGGGGGCATTAAGGTCCATGTGCTTATTGATTGTGATCCGCAGATGCCTTGTTCATCTTGCCCAGGCAGAGACTGAGGTGTGAGCTTGTTTTTCCCAGTTATTTTTACATTTTGTTCACGCCTACATGAATAATCATTTTATTTTTTAATTTTAAAGCATTGTAAACTCTTTTTTTGGTCCAGTGGATGGTCGGTCTGTGGCCATGACTCTCTGTGAGTGGTTGCATTTCTCCACCCTTATCCATTGACTGTTTACAGGAAGAGGTGTTTGCTCTGTCCCTGTACTATAGATGGCCCTTTAACCTCTGTAGCCTTCTGCCTGGTGTGTTTAACTTGTCTAAAGTATGGTATCTTTAAAGCTATTTTTTTTATTTGTATTTTTATTTGTATTTTTTTTCTAGTTGAGTATATTATTTATATTGCTTTGTCTTGTCTGTGTGTGTGTGTGTGTGTGTAAAACTTAATAAACAGAGTTTAAAAAAAATAAAAATAACCTCACACTCAACGTCAACAAAACTAAGGAGATGATTGTGGACTTCAGGAAACAGCAGAGGGAACACCCCCCTATCCACATTCGTGGGACAGTAGTGGAGAGGGTAGTAAGTTTTAAGTTCCTCGGCGTACACATCACAGACAAACTGAATTGGTCCACCCACACAGACAGCATCGTGAAGAAGGCGCAGCAGCGCCTCTTCAACCTCAGGAGGCTGAAGAAATTCGGCTTGTCACCAAAAGCACTCACAAACTTCTACAGATGCACAATCGAGAGCATCTTGTCGGGCTGTATCACCGCCTGGTACGGCAACTGCTCCGCCCACAACCGTAAGAACCGTAAGGCTCTCCAGAGGGTAGTGAGGTCTGCACAATGCATCACCGGGGGCAAACTACCTGCCCTCCAGGACACCTACACCACCCGATGTCACAGGAAGGCCATAAAGATCATCAAGGACATCAACCACCCGAGCCACTGCCTGTTCACCCCGCTATCATCCAGAAGGCGAGGTCAGTACAGGTGCATCAAAGCAGGGACCGAGAGACTGAAAAACAGCTTCTATCTCAAGGCCATCAGACTGTTAAACAGCCACCACTAAGATTGAGTGGCTGCTGCCAACACACTGACTCAACTCCAGCCACTTTAATAATGGGAATTGATGGAAATTGATGTAAAATATATCACTAGACACTTTAAACAATAATACTTAATATAATGTTTACCCACCCTACATTATTCATCTCATATGGATATGTATGTACTGTACTCTATATCATCTACTGCATATTTATGTAATACATGTATCACTATTCACTTTAAACTATGCCACTTTGTTTCCATACCCTACATTACTCATCTCATATGTATATACTGTACTCGATACCATCTACTGCATCTTGCCTATGCCGTTCTGTAGCATCACTCATTCATATATCTTTATGTACATATTCTTTATCCCTTTACACTTGTGTGTATAAGGTAGTAGTTTTGGAATTGTTAGGTTAGATTACTCGTTGGTTATTACTGCATTGTCGGAACTAGAAGCACAAGCATTTTGCTACACTCGCATTAACATCTGCTAACCATGTGTATGTGACAAATAAATTTGATTTGATTTATATCCACAATAAAAACGAGTCCTATATCGGCATAATCTGAAAGGCCGCTCAGCAAGGAAGAAGCCACTGCTCCAAAACCATCATAAAAAAAGCCAGACTACAGTTTGCAACTGCACATGGGGACAAAGATCGCACTTTTTGGAGAAATGGCCTCTGGTCTGATAAAACAAAAATAGAACTGTTTGGCCATAATGACCATCGTTATGTTTGGAGGAAAAAGGGGGAAGCTTGCAATCCGAAGCACACGGGTGGCAGCATCATGTTGTGGGTGTGCTTTGCTGCAGGAAGTACTGGTGCACTTCACAAAATAGATGGCATCATGAGAATGGAAAATTGTGTGGATATATTGAAGCAACATCTCAAGACACCAGTCAGGAAGTTAAAGCTTGGTCGCAAATGGGTCTTCTAAATGGACAATGACCTCAAGCATACTTCCAAAGTTGTCACAAAATGGCTTAAGGACAACAATGTCAAGGTATTGGAGTGGCCATCACAAAGTCCTGACCTCGGTCCTATAGAAAATGTGTGGGCAGAACTGAAAAAGAATGTGTGAGCAAGGAGGCCTAAAAACCTGACTCAGTTACACCAGCTCTGTCAGGAGGAATGGGTCAAAATTCCCCCAACTGATTATGGGAAGCTTGTGCAAGGCTACCCGAGACATTTGACCCAAGTTAAACAATTTAAAGGCAATGCTACCAAATACTAATTGAGTGTATGTAAACTTCTGACCCACTGGGAATGTGAGATGAAAGAAATAAAAGCTGAAATAAATCATTCTCTCTACTATTATTCTGACATTTCACATTCTTCAAGTAAAGTGGTGATCCTAACTGACCTAAAACAGGGAATTTTTACTAGGATTAAATGTCAGGAATTGTAAAAAAAAACTTTAAAAAAAAACTTGAGTTTATATGTATTTGGCTAAGGTGTATGTAAACTTCTGACTTCAACTGTATTTGTCGCAAGTAAAAGCCTTGGGTAGTGAGTTGATACAATTCCAAGTCTGGAAGGTTAAAATCACCCTCAGACTTAAGAAGATGTAAAACTTTCCTTTTTACTCTATGAATTGTATTTGCCCATATAAAGTCTGTTATGACAGAATATACTTTTATAAAGAATGTCTTCGGTGAGGTAATTGGTATTACCGAAAATAAATACAAAAACTTTGGCAGCCATGGCAAACCAAAGAAGTTTATTCTACCTGTAAGATTTATGTGAAGATTATTCCATTTAATTAGATCTGCTTTCATATTTTTCAGTAATGGAATAAAGTCATCCTTATATATTTGGTGTTTGTTTCCACTTATTAAGCATCCTAAGTATTTCAAGTGGTTCACTTAAAGGATTGCTGTAGATCGTTTTTGTTTTTCTTTATCCTTATTGCCTTTAATTTGTTTTTTTCCACATTAATTTGACTGCCTGTCTGTGTGTCTGTGTAGCCAGTGGGGCTGGAGCAGTATTTGCATGGCATTACCTCAGTCCCACTCCTCTGACACGTATCACATTCCTAGAAGAGAGTTGACTTTCAGCCACACAGACAGACTCACTCGCTTGCACCTGAAAGTGAAGGGGGGCAGCTTACGCAATGGCCTGGGGGATTGCTCAACCTCTCCCTCAACGCCAACAGGAACTGTGTCGACACACCGGGAGAGAAAACAAAAGCCAGAGCAAATAAGTCACTATAGTAACTATCAACACATGAAACCAGCAATTCAATATTTAAATGGGTCCCTCCTCCCTCTCTTCCCAAAACGAATCATTGAGAGGTTGCTGCACTAGCAGACTAGCCCGAGGCATGTTACTGTAGTTAATAATACAGGTTTCACTGTCTGTGCTGGCTTGTGGTGCATCTGTATGGACAATCTGAGTGTGTCTGGTGTGATAAATACTCATCATCACCATCATCCTCTAACCTCTTACAACCATCCAACCATGTCCTCACAGACATTTCAGGAAAGTCACACTGAGTTACAAGAACGCATCACGACAGTGGTCTGTGTAGGCCCCTTGAGGACACCCAAACCCATCTGATCCTACTCTGTTGTTTCTCGTCTGGAAGTGTTCTACACAAGGATGCTTGAACAAAGAAGAAGACCATCCAGGAGGTAAAGTGAATACCACGTCAGTGACATTAACACAATTACACCTTGCTTATTTGTTTAAACCCAGAAGTTCAGTGAAACTATGTTGTGAGGTAATAGCAGGTTGCTGAGTTTTTCCTCATAACAGGATGTTTCCTCATAATAGGGATGCTCCACAGAATTGACTTCTACCTCTGATTGCTAAAACTTCTATTTAATTAATCAGGAAAAATAAAGGCTCAAATTATCACAGGCTTCAACTAATGACAGAACCATCACCTTTCAGAATCCTACTTCTCCACAGTTCGCTAAACACTAGTGTCATTTTCATTAAGTGTATGTGATTATGTTGGAGTTACATCATGCGGTGCTTTACTAACTCTCCCCAGTGGGAGTTCCCAACAAGACAATAAAGAGACTTTTATTCAACTGTCAAAAGCGAACAAGGCCTGCAATTTGAATCAAACAGAGTGCCGATGGAAGAGGAAGATTATTTTTGACCCTGGTGTATGACCCTCTATTGAATTGACATACTGCATTACAGAGTGTTTCATCAGAGTTCCATTCCCAAGCCTGCGTTAACTGAAATGGCTGCCACTACCATAGCAGTCATCTGGGCAAGGGGAGTTGATTATTGTATAAGGAATGAGGGTGATATAAGCCTGAAATAATATGGAGAATGGGGTTGGGGGAGGAGAGGAGGTGGTGTGCAAAAAGTGGACACTTTATAAGTTAATTATTGTATATGGGAACTACAGTAACAGTACAGCTCTATTTTATCAACTGTAATCTCTGAAGTATATCATAACCTATTCATATCAGTGCATTTATTAGTATCTAGTGGATATCAAATCCCTTCCATCAATCAATCTTTAATTCTCAACTGGGAATTAATGCTGTACAACCAAGCTGACTAGTCATTATTAAAGCTGTACACTGGATGATCTCCTTCAGTTCCAGGACATTTCTCATGTATCTGTCCATACCCACCCAGCTATGCGGACAAAGTTTTTGCTTCCTTTTCCTGCCTGGTTTGCGACCCAGCTTCATGGGCAACAGGGAGTCCGATGCTGTGGCAACTGAGGGGAAGGAGCTAGGAGGAAGGAAGAGACGAGGAAATGAATCAAAGCTCAGATAAAGCACATATAGTTATATGGATTTCCTGCTCCTAGCAGGATGAAGCTCCCAGCACTGAGATGAGATGACTGATAGTTATTTTCTAATGAACGGCATTAATAGTGGGG
This sequence comes from Oncorhynchus mykiss, assembly GCF_057628025.1. Lineage (NCBI taxonomy): Eukaryota > Metazoa > Chordata > Actinopteri > Salmoniformes > Salmonidae > Oncorhynchus > Oncorhynchus mykiss. The sequence continues at coordinate 59,844,519 of NC_143028.1, read as the reverse complement.
CTTGCAAATACTTCCGACTTCTCGTTATTCAGCCCCCATTGATTTTGGTACACTGTTTGACCCAGTTAGCATAAGAACATGGCATAAGCCATGGCAAAATGTGTAGAATCCCAGAAAATTTGCTTTAAACCTGCAATTTTTTCTCTCAGCCCCTATAGCCAATAGCCCTATAGCCCTATAGCCCATATAGCCCATAATAGCCCTATAGCCCATAACAAAATGTGTAGAATTGTAGGTTTCTAGCTATTATCTGTACAGTCCTCGAGCAGTGAATTTTAAACAAAGAAGGGCACCTATACATAGACGAAAATAAGAAAAAAAGCAGACATTGAATATACCTTTGTGCATGATGAAGTTATTAGTTACATGTTGGATGTTGTATCAATATCTACACACAATACCCCATAATGACAAAACAAAAACAAGTTAAATTTTTGCAAAGTTATTAAATATAATAACTTTGCGCCCAAGATGGCGTAGCAGTGAAGACGTGTTTTGTTCGTGTCTCGTGTACTTTTGTATTTTTCGTATTTTTTGTATATATATTAAAATTTAATTTTCAATCTCTTTTCAATTTTTAATTTGATTATAACTTCCGGTAACCTGCCTCACCCAATGTGATACGGTATCACTATTTTTAATTTTAGAACACATTCAAGAACCTCCAGAAGCTAACCAGCTAATTAGCTATTCAGTCATTGTTAGCCTCTGCAAGCGGCTTTTACCTTCTGCACAGATACCAGCCCTGTTCTTAGCCTGGATAATACTCGCCAGTCTACTAGTATCGGACTGTCTCTCCACAACAACGCCGGATTCCTGCAGTAATCCCTGGACCACTACTTCTGATCTTCACAGCTAGCTTGCAGCTAGCTAGCTCACAGCTTGCAGCTAGCTAGCTCACCGTGGCACCCAGTACCAAAGCGATCCCTGAGGCCCACCTCCCGGGCCTACTCAGCTGTTCACCCGAACCCCACTCATACACGGCTAGAGCCCGATACTCCACCGGATCCTTGCTGTAAACTTTGGACCTTGGCACCGGATCACAACTGCTACCGATTGGCTATAGTGGCTAACGCCACTGCCACGAAGCTAGCACCAGTTAGCCGTGAGCCAGGCGCATCTCCCGGCCAGCAAACTAAATTCTACAATACCTCTTTCGCCATCTGGCTTGGATTCTCTGTCGACACGGCGCCCCGCCGCACCACCACGACTGGTCTGCCGACGAATACTCCATCCGCTGTGCCTTCAACCGGCCTCCGACGGAGGGCTACTAACTTTAAACGCCTTGTCGCCTGCTAACGTAGTGGTGGGTTCCCAGTTCCATCTACTGCTGCCCCCTGGACACTATGATAACTTGGCTACATAGCTGATGCCCGCTGGACTGTCCATTAATCACGGTACTCCATTCTGTTTATTAATAGTTTTATCTGTCGGCCCCAGCCGCGAACTCAGGCTCTGTGTGTAGTTAATCAGACCCTCTCTGCCTAGTCATCGCCATTTTACCTGCTGTTGTTGTGTTAGCTGATTAGCTGTTGTTGTCTCACCTGTTGTTTTAGCTAGCTCTCCCAATCAACACCTGCGATTACTTTATGCCTCGCTGTATGTCTCTCTCAAATGTCAATATGCCTTGTATACTGTTGTTCAGGTTAGTTATCATTGTTTTAGTTTACAATGGAGCCCCTAGTTCCACTCTTCATACCTCCTTTGTCCCAACTCCCACACATGCGATGACCTCACCCATTACAACCAGCATGTCCAGAGATGCAACCTCTCTTATCATCAGCTTTGTATTCTTTGTCCCCAACGCTCTAGGCAACCAGTCTTGATAGCCTTTAGCCGCACCCTCATACTACTCCTCCTCTGTTCCGCGGGTGATGTGGAGGTAAACCCAGGCCCTGCATGTCCCCAGGCACCCTCATTTGTTGACTTCTGTGATCGAAAAAGCCTTGGTTTCATACATGTCAACATCAGAAGCCTCCTCCCTACGTTTGTTTTACTCACTGCTTTAGCACACTCTGCCAACCCTGATGTCCTTGCCGTGTCTGAATCCTGGCTTTGGAAGGCCACCAAAAATTCTGAGATTTCCATACCCAACTACAACATTTTCCGTCTAGATAGAACTGCCAAAGGGGGAGGAGTTGCAGTCTACTGCAGAGATAGCCAGCAAAGTAATGTCATACTTTCCAGGTCCATAAACAAACAGTTCAAACTACTAATTTTAAAAATTACTCTCTCCAGAAATAAGTCTCTCACTGTTGCCGCCTGCGAATGGACCACCCTCAGCTCCCAGCCGTGCCCTGGACACCATTTGTGAATTGATGGCCCCCCATCTAGCTTCAGAGTTTGTTCTGTTAGGTGACCTAAACTGAGATATGCTTAACACCCCGGCAGTCCTACAATCTAAGCTAGATGCCCTCAATCTCACACAAATCATCAAGGAACCCACCAGGTACAACCCTAAATCTGTAAACAAGGGCTCCCTCATAGACGTTATCCTGACCAACTGGCCCTCCAAATACACCTCCGCTGTCTTCAACCAGGATCTCAGCGATCACTGCCTCATTGCCTGTATCCGCTACGGGTCCGCAGTCAAACGACCACCCCTCATCACTGTCAAACGCTCCCTAAAACACTTCTGCGAGCAGGCCTTTCTAGTCGACCTGGACCCATTCTGTATACTTCTGGACCTTCCTTGGACACTGTGCTACCTAACCTCCAAACGAGCTTCAATGCCATACAACACTCCTTCTGTGGCCTGCAACTGCTCTTAAACGCTAGTAAAACGAAATGCATGCTTTTCAACCGTTCGCTGCCTGCACCCGCACGCCCGACTAGCATCACCACCCTGGATGGTTCCGACCTAGAATATGTGGACAACTACAAATGCCTAGGTGTCTGGTTAGACTGTAAACTCTCCTTCCAGACTCATATCAAACATCTCCAATCCAAAATCAAATCTAGAGTCGGCTTTCTATTCCGCAACAAAGCCTCCTTCACTCACACCGCCAAACTTACCCTAGTAAAACTGACTATACTACCAAACCTCGACTTCGGCGATGTCATCTACAAAATAGCTTCCCATACTCTACTCAGCAAACTGGATGCAGTTTATCACAGTGCCATCCGTTTTGTTACTAAAGCACCTTATACCACCCACCACTGCGACCTGTATGCTCTAGTCGGCTGGCCCTCCCTACATATTCGTTACCAGACCCACTGGCTCCAGTTCATCTACAAGTCCATGCTAGGTAAAGCTCCGCCTTATCTCAGTTCACTGGTCACGATGGCAACACCCACCCGTAACACGCGCTCCAGCAGGTGTATCTCACGGATCATCCCTAAAGCCAACACCTCATTTGGCCGCCTTTCCTTCCAGTTCTCTGCTGCCTGTGAATGGAACGAATTGCAAAAATCGCTGAAGTTGGAGACTTTTATCTCCCTCACCAACTTTAAACATCTGCTATCTGAGCAGCTAACTGATCGCTGCAGCTGTACATAGTCCATAGGTAAATAGCCCACCCAATTTACTTACCTCATCCCCATACTGTTTTTATTTATTTACTTTTCTGCTCTTTTGCACACCAGTATCTCTACCTGCACATGACCATCTGATCATTTATCACTCTAGTGTTAATCTGCAAAATTTGTAATTATTCGCCTACCTCCTCATGCCTTTTGCACACAATGCAGACTCTTTTTTTCTTTTTTAAACTGTGTTATTGACTTGTTTATTGTTTACTCCATGTGTAACTCTGTGTTGTTGTCTGTTCACACTGCTATGCTTTATCTTGGCCAGGTCGCAGTTGTAAATGAGAACTAGCCTACCTGGTTAAATAAAGGTGAAATAAAAAAAAAATGAAATACACCCAGCCACTACAAAGTTCCAGTAACATAAAACACAAGGCCAAATCTACACTGGAGTTGCTTACCGAGAAGACAGTGAATGTTTCATTTCCCATCCTTTGTGGGCTTTGCCTGTCAAGCAGCAGAAGGGCGCATTTGCCGATATACAGTGCCTTGCGAAAGTATTCGGCCCCCTTGAACTTTGCGACCTTTTGCCACATTTCAGGCTTCAAACATAAAGATATAAAACTGTATTTTTTTGTGAAGAATCAACAACAAGTGGGACACAATCATGAAGTGGAACGACATTTATTGGATATTTCAAACTTTTTTAACAAATCAAAAACTGAAAAATTGGGCGTGCAAAATTATTCAGCCCCCTTAAGTTAATACTTTGTAGCGCCACCTTTTGCTGCGATTACAGCTGTAAGTCGCTTGGGGTATGTCTCTATCAGTTTTGCACATCGAGAGACTGACATTTTTTCCCATTCCTCCTTGCAAAACAGCTCGAGCTCAGTGAGGTTGGATGGAGAGCATTTGTGAACAGCAGTTTTCAGTTCTTTCCACAGATTCTCGATTGGATTCAGGTCTGGACTTTGACTTGGCCATTCTAACACCTGGATATGTTTATTTTTGAACCATTCCATTGTAGATTTTGCTTTATGTTTTGGATCATTGTCTTGTTGGAAGACAAATCTCTGTCCCAGTCTCAGGTCTTTTGCAGACTCCATCAGGTTTTCTTCCAGAATGGTCCTGTATTCACCCTGTGTTCAGGGTGATGAGCTGTGTTGCTTTTACGCCAAACATAACATTCTGCATTGTTGCCAAAAAGTTCAATTTTGGTTTCATCTGACCAGAGCACCTTCTTCCACATGTTTGGTGTGTCTCCCAGGTGGCTTGTGGCAAACTTTAAACAACACTTTTTATGGATATCTTTAAGAAATGGCTTTCTTCTTGCCACTCTTCCATAAAGGCCAGATTTGTGCAATATACAACTGATTGTTGTCCTATGGACAGAGTCTCCCACCTCAGGTGTAGATCTCTGCAGTTCATCCAGAGTGATCATGGGCCTCTTGGCTGCATCTCTGATCAGTCTTCTCCTTGTATGAGCTGAAAGTTTAGAGGGACGGCCAGGTTTTGGTAGATTTGCAGTGGTCTGATACTCCTTCCATTTCAATATTATCGCTTCCACAGTGCTGCTTGGGATGTTTAAAGCTTGGGAAATATTTTTGTATCCAAATCCGGCTTTAAACTTCTACACAACAGTATCTCGGACCTGCCTGGTGTGTTCCTTGTTCTTCATGATGCTCTCTGCGCTTTTAACGGACCTCTGAGACTATCACAGTGCAGGTGCATTTATACGGAGACTTGATTACACACAGGTGGATTGTATTTATCATCATTAGTCATTTAGGTCAACATTGGATCATTCAGAGATCCTCACTGAACTTCTGGAGAGAGTTTGCTGCACTGAAAGTAAAGGGGCTGAATAATTTTGCACGCCCAATTTTTCAGTTCTTGATTTGTTAAAAAAGTTTGAAATATCCAATAAATGTCGTTCCACTTCATGATTGTGTCCCACTTGTTGTTGATTCTTCACAAAAAAATACAGTTTTATATCTTTGTGTTTGAAGCCTGAAATGTGGCAAAAGGTCGCAAAGTTCAAGGGGGCCGAATACTTTCGCAAGGCACTGTACTATTAGCTGACGATGTTTACTTTGCAAGCTTCAGAGGGGTTTAGTTAAAAGTAGAAGGCACATTTCAGTTGAAGGCATTGAGTTGTACAACTGACTAGGTATCCCCCCTTTCCCTTTCCCTTACTGGTAGAAACTTTGTACAGTTGGCTGAATACAGTGGTTAATAGACCTAATGTACTTTTTTCTCCAACCAAACTAGGCCTACCTAGCAAAGTTAGCTAACATTATTCCTTTTTCAACATTGCTTTTAGGTTGTTTAATCACAGCTACATTGATTAATGGATCACTTCAAATTCGCTAGCTAGCTAATAACAGATCACGTCAATATGGCTAGTTAACAAGCTATCTTTCAGGGGATGAACTAGATGGCAATATTTGTTCGCCATCTACAGTGGTGATGACAGTAGTCCGACTGACAACTTTGCCAATGTCAAGCTCTTTCCAAAAGCCTAATCTCTGATGAAGCAAGCTAAATTACACGCTGTTTGCTTAGCTAGCTGGCTACATGCCAAATGGTTAGGCTACCCTCACCTATATGAAAATACATGATAAATTGATGTTTACTGATCATGAAAAGCATGCAGATATCTGCTGTATAACTCTGATAGAGCTAAATGTGAAAAAATAGGAAATATGTAGTTCTGACTATGTGTTTTAAGAGGTGATGACATTAAAACCAAATACATTGAACACAAATATAAAAGGCAACATGTTAAGTGTTGGTCCCATGTTTCATGAGCTGCAATAAAATATCCCTGAAATGTTCCATACACACATTTAACTAAAATTGTGTGCACAAATTTGTTTACATCCCTGTTAGTGAACATTTCTCCTTCACCAAGATAATCCTTCCACCTGACAGGTGTGGCATATCAAGAAGAACCTGATTAAACAGCATGATCATAACACAGGTGTACCTTGTGCTGGGGACAATAAAGTGGCACTCTAAAATGTGCAGTTTTGTCACACAACACAATGCCACAGATGTCTCAAGTTTTGGGGGAACATGCAATTGGCATGCTGACTGCAGGAATGTCCTCCAGAGTTGTTGCCAGAGAATGCAATGTTCATTTCTCTACTATAAGCTACCTCCAACGTAATTTTAGAGAATTTGGCAGTACATCCAACCGGCCTCACACCCGCAGACCCCATTTATGGCGCTGTGTGGGCGAGCGGTTTGTTGAAATCGACATTGTGAACAGAATGCCCCATGGTGGTGGTGGGGTTATGGTATGGGCGGGCATAAGCTACGGACAACGAACACAATTGCATTTTATCGATGGCAATTTGAATGCATAGAGGTATTGAAAAGATTCTGAGGCCCATTGTTGTGCCATTCATCCGCCGCCATCATCTCATGTTTCAGCATGATAATGCATGGCCCCATGTCGCAAGGATCTGTACACAATTCGTGGAAGCTGAAAATGACCCGGTTCTTCCATGGCCTGCATACTTACCAGACATGTCACACATTGAACATGTTTGGGATGCTTTGGATCGTGTTCAGGTTCCCGCCAATATCCAGCAACTTCTCACAGCCATTGAATAGGTGTGGGAAAACATTCCACAGGCCACAATCAACAGCCTGATCAACTCTATCCGAAGGAGATGTGTCGCACTGCATGAGGCAAATGGTGGACAGACCACATATTGTCTGTCTGGTTTTCTGATCCTTTTTTAAAAAGGTATCTGTGACCTACAGATGCATCTGTATTCCCAGTCAGGTGAAATTTACAGATTAGGGCTTAATTAATTTATTTAAATTGACTGTAACTCACTAAAATCTTTGAAATTGTTGCATGTTGCGTTTATGTTTTTGTTCAGTATAGTGATAACTTTTATTTAACAATTTCTTGAAAATGGCACGTAGATGTCAATGGTTTTAGCGGAGCTGGGGTCTCCTTGTCGAGCACTCTGCACTGTATTGTGACATTTTATTGATAAGGAAACAGGAAATAGGCAACACTGTCTCCACCTATAAATCCACAATAATTGAGAATTTCAATAAGCATTTTTCTACGGCTGGCCATGCTTTCCACCTGGCTACCCCTACCCCGGTCAACTGCCCTGCACCCCCCACAGCAACTCGCCCAAGCCTCCCCATTTCTCCTTCACCTAAATCCAGATAGCTGATGTTGTCACGACTTCCACTGAAGTTGGTTCCTCTCCTTGTTCGGGTGGCGTTCGGCGGTCGACGTCACCGGTCTTCTAGCCATCGCCGATCCACCTTTCATTTTCCATTTGTTTTGTTTACATTACTTGACGTGCATCTAACCCTCTGTTCCCCCCATGTCTGTGTGAGGAAGTGTTTGTTGTAAAGTGTATGTGCACTTCAGACTGGTTTGCGACGGGTTATTTCAACAAGTATTTTGTCTTTCTGGGTGAAGTTTGTTTTGCTGAAATTAAACCGCTCCGGTTGTTACACATTTCTGCTCTCCTGCACCTGATTTCCCTGCAGCCAGTTACGCACCTCTTACAGATGTTCTGAAAGAGCTGCAAAATCTGGACCCCTACAAATCAGCTGGGCTAGACAATCTGGACCCTCTCTTTCTAAAATGATCCGCCAAAATTTTTGCAACCACTGTTATGAGCCTGTTCAACCCCTCTTTCATGTCGTCTGAGATCCCCAAAGATTGGAAAGCTGCCGTAGTCATCCCCCTCTTCAAAGGGGGAGACACTCTAGACCCAAACTGCTGCAGACCTATATCTATCCTACCCTGCCTTTCTAAGGTCTTCGAAAGCCAAGTTAACAAACAAATTACTGACCATTTCGAACCCCTCCGTACCTTCTCCGCTATGCAATCTGGCTCCCGAGCTGGTCATGGCTGCACCTCAGCCACGCTAAAGGTCCTAAACGATATCTTAACTGCCATCGATAAGAGACAATACTGTGCAGCCGTATTCATCGACCTGGCCAAGGCTTTCGACTCTGTCAATCACCATATTCTTATCGGCAGACTCAACAGCCCTGGTTTCTCAAATGACTGCCTCGCCTGGTTCACCAACTACTTCTCTGATAGAGTTCAGTGTGTCAAATCGGAGGGCCTGTTGTCCGGACCTCTGGCAGTCTCTATGGGGGTGCCACAGGGTTCAATTCTCGGGCCGACTCTCTTCTCTGTATTCATCAATGATGTCGCTCTTGCTGCTGGTGATTCTCTGATCCACCTCTACGCAGACGACACCATTCTGTATACTTCTGGACCTTTGGACACTGTGCTAACTAACCTCTAGACGAGCTTCAATGCCATACATCTCTCCTTCCGTGGCCTCCAACTGCTCTTAAACGCAAGTAAAACTAAATGCATGCTCTTCAACCGATCGCTGCCCGCCCGTCCAGCATCACTACTCTGGACGGTTCTGACCTAGAATATGTGGACAACTACAAATGCCTAGGTGTCTGGTTAGATTGTAAACTCTCCTTCCAGACCCACACTAAGCATCTCCAATCCAAAATTAAATCTAGAATCGGCTTCCTATTTCGCAACAAAGTCTCCTTCACTCATGCTGCCAAACATACCCTCTTAAAACTGACTATCCTACCGTTCCTTGACTCCGGCGATGTCATTTACAAAATAACCTCCAACACTCTACTCAACAAATTGGATGCAGTCTATCACAGTGCCATCCGTTTTGTCACCAAAGCCCCATATACTACCCACGACTGCGACCTGTATGCTCTCGTTGGCTGGCCCTCGCTTCATACTCGTCGCCAAACCCACTGGCTCCAGGTCATCTACAAGTCTTTGCTAGGTAAAGCCCCACCTTATCTCAATTCACTGGTCACCATAGCAGCACCATTCCCGCAGCACGCGCTCTAGCAGGTATATTTTACTGGTCACCCCCAAAGTCAATTCTTCCTTTGGCTGCATATCCTTCCAGTTCTCTGCTGCCAATGACTGTAACGAACTGCAAAAATCGCTGAAGCTGGAGACTCTTATTTCCCTCATTAACTTCAAGCTCCAGATGTCAGAGCAGCTCACAGATCATTGCACCTGTAAATAGCCCATCCAACTACCTCATCCCCATACTGTATTTATTTATTTATTTTGCTCCTTTACACCCCAGTATCTCTACCTCCACATTCATCTTCTGCACATCTACCACTCCAGTGTTAAATTGCTTTTCAAATCTAAAATCGGAAGAAAAATACCTTCTACCGATCAAAAGATATAGCTGTTTTACAAAGTGCATCAATTACATTTCCTCTAACTTTTTATAAACAACTAAAATGTTGACGACTTTCCCAAGAATGTTAGAAAAAAAATTAGAGTGTATGGAATCTTCCTCTACCTCTCTGCTATACAAATCTGGAATAAAAAAAAAAGATATATCAGGTACCAATCTAAAGATACAGCTGTTTTAGTAACCACATTAAAACAGTTTTCCCCAACTTTTTCCAAACAGCTAAAACTTTGCAGCACTTTAGACAAAAACTTAGAAGGTACGACATCTTGGTCTACTTCTCTGCTATTCAAATCTGGAATCAGAACAGAATGATCTACTACCAATCAAAAAGTTAAGCTGTTTGTCAGAGTTTAGAGTGACAAAAATGTGCCTGTCTGTAAAGAGAAGGGCGGTGGATAGTTGATCCTGCTGCTTTGATTGGATAGATGTCTCCTTTCACTCGCTTCACCCGGTCACTTCTCCTTGTATGTTTCGGTCTGATCATTTAGATTGCTGCTGCCTCCTGAAGCCTGCTACAATGATACATCAATAGGCGAGGACGTTTTCTAGCAAGCTATCAATGTCCATAATATCTAACAAGCGAAGCGAGAGGAGGGAAAAAAGAAGAAACTTGTCCCTGCAGATACAGGGATACAGTCAGATACAGATACAGTCACACACAAACACGCACACGCCTCTGCATGCTGCTCCTAATCTGCTGCTTTTTTGGTCCATGAACCTGCAGGGAGTTCTTTACCAACATCTACTTAGGCATAATAATACATGAGTATCAACTGTCAATTTACAGATACGATTATGAGTGGGTCCCAGGTTGTCACACCCCGAATAACATCACTTTAGATTAATCTGATACATAGGCTAAAGGGGGAAAACTTCTTTCAGGGTTGTTGTTTTTTGCATGTGATAACTTATTTCAGTTTTCACATGCAACAACTGCAGTTTAGACATATTAATTTGAATAAGAGTTGTGTAGCCTATTCAGTTCAGTCAGCATCAGTGATTCATATTTTCTTGCAACTTTCTGAAATGACACAGGAATATCCGTGTGTGTGTGTGTGTGTGTGTGTGTGTGTGTGTGTGTGTGTGTGTGTGTGTGTGTGTGTGTCTAAACTTTGTGTAGCAGTTAGCAATGATACTTATGATAACCTTCCTCTGGTGGAGATGGAAAGGCTTTCCCAAAACCTTCTCAAGCCTATGCTGCTGAAATAATGATATCCTGATTATTTGCATCAATCCAATGGTCATTTGTTTGCTAAGCCATTTGTTTGCAAACAATCATATGAGCACAACAGAAACATTGCTCTCTTGCATTAAAGGGTAACTACACCCAAAAATCTAAATTTGTTTTATTTTTTCCCAGACTTAAAAAAAAGGTCTCCTGATGTGGTTTAAGCATTCTTGTAGACTTAGAACATCCAATGTGGTTTTATTTAAAAGGTGTGATTTTGAGAGCAATTTCTTTTTTTACTTGAACAAACGGAAACTTGGAAAACTAAACAGAGAAAATTGAATCAGGTGTGTATATATGCTACGCTCAGTTAATTTATGTCCCCCCCCGCCCCGGGGGACAGAGGTGCTCCGAGGGAAGGGGTAACGCCTTTCCGGCCAGTGGGTCCCTCTTCCCACTGATCCCCCTCCAGCCCAGAGAGGACTTCATGAACATCCCGCTGTCATCCAAATATGTTCTAATATGTATTTTATTTAATGCCTCATTGTCTTCTGTGCTCTATTATGACAGTTATCATATACTGTGGTATTTTGGTAGGAGAGTGTATAAAGGTGTAGTGGTCCGAGTGTAGCTATTTCTGATTAAATGTGTGATCTAACTGCCCCACAATCCAAAGTAATACGGTTGATATAGTAGTATATCAAAGTAATTAGAACAGTTATTTTACTTGACTATATGTAACTGCTTTGCTTTAAATAGTCAAATAAAACTTTTAAAACGTTTTACACTACCACAAAACTCATTTTAAAGACCAAAAGCAAGCCCCACTACGTTACTTCATGGAAAGTTACCATCTAAGTTAGTTATTATACAACATTTGAATGACCTTGTCATGAGATATCAAATGGACTTTTGACTGATCTCAAAGTGCTAGACTCATATCAATCTGTCAAATGTGTCAAAGTGCTAGTCAAGTAAAGTGTCTCTGAATAGTCTTTCTTACTTTTGCTTTTGTTTTCGCCATGGATTGTACAGCCCTCATTGCATAGTACTCGTACTCCCCATGCAGTTCTGGGGCCTGTTCTATCCGCCACTGCTTGATCTCGGTGGCCTGGTTACTCACAGGCAATCATGTGAGCAGAGAGTAGAAATGCTGGCTAAACCACAGAACTCAGCCCCACCACTCCACTCCAGTAGCCCCCCTTTCCTGCAGGCAGGGCCTTGTGGTTGCCAGTGAGACTGTGAGACTGTGAGGGGGGCTGAGGAGGGAAATCCTGACAGAGATTCAGATGGGAAGTGTCCCAGATAATTGCATCCTGATTCCTGACTATTGTCCCTGCCCTATCTCCAGGGTCCTTAGTGACATCCCCTGACCACAGACGACCTGTGGGGGAGAATCAATTATGTCGAGCCACTTTAAATCTACATCTAGATACCCACTAATGTCAGCTTATCTGAATCACAGAGAACAATTAAGCCAAAATAGTCATCTTCTCCTAAATACAGCTTGGAATGCACCCAATTAGCAACTAACTCTTATTAACTATTAGCAATATGAGTATGACAGATAGAGGGAAAGGTGCCAGGTGTAAAAGTATATGTAAAACCCACAGAACTGTATACTTTAAAGCAACATCCTCATTGGGGAATCACACAGACCGTGACATGCCTACCCAGCGAGAGGACCCACACCTACTGTTGAGCTCATCTAAAACACATATATAGTCAATATGGGGTCAACACCAAACCCTACTACCCACACTAGAGACATTTTAATCTGTACCGCAGTTACAGAAAGACTTCGTAATTTACAGTTTATTAGGTACACCAACCTGTTCACGGAAATGGCATCTCAGAACGCACAACTCATTGATCCTTGTCATGGATGGGCTATTGCAGCAGACCACCACACTGGGTTTCACTACTATCAGCTAAAAACAAGAAGAAGTGGCTCCATTGGGCACACGATCACCAACACTGGACAATTGAGGAGTGGAAAGACATTGCCTGGTCCGATGAATCCCGGTTTCTGTTGCATCATGCTGTTGGCAGAGTCAGGATTTGGCATAAGCAGCATGAGTCCAAGGCCCCATCCTGCATGGTGTCAACATGTACCCAATAAACTGACCACTGAGAGTATATCGTTACATCATTCCACACACTGACACCTTTCTGTAGTCTTCGACAGTCACTGACCAACATCTGTTAAGTCAGAGTGGCTCAATACTAGCCAGTAAATGTAAACTTTTTCAAATCAAAGAAAAGGAAAACCCAGTGTTAAAGACTATTGGATCTGAGAATCTAAAGAAATCAATAGCTAGATATTTGGGGAACTATACTGATTTGATCACAAGCCTAGGGAATCTGTCGGAAATAATGAGTGAGAGAGAAAGGCCTGTAAAATCCCCCAAATACCTCTGTTTTAATGATCAGAGTGTATCCAGACCAAGCTGTTGCTCTGTCTCTTGGTATAGCCCAGCATTAATGGCAGACCACCATTGAGTCAGAAAACTTGGCCCCTGATTTCATCACATTTTGTTATGAAAAGCATGTGATTCAGAGAGAAAACGCAGCCGACTCAAGGCCACCTTCGTGCCTGGGTGTGGAAATGCATTTGAAATGTCGCTCTCAGTATAGCGATAGCGCCGATGCACCAGCCAGCTGGGGGCCGTTTATAATGCACATCTATTGAGTCCCAAATGGCACCCTATTCTCTATATTATGCACTACTATATACGGAATAGGATGCCATTTGGGACACAGCCATAGTGGGTGAACTCTAGCTTGGACTGAAGGTTAGTGAGCCACGGCAACAAATACATTTCATTTGGTTGACCCCAATCCTGCCTTGTACTACAGTGCCAGTGAAAATTCCATATTCATTTTGTGTTCTGTTGAAAATAGGGAATTGCTGATGTGTCATGTGTAAATCTTGTGTACTTGTTTGTGGTTTGCCGTAATGGTAGAAACACAAATAGAGCAGACTAGAGGGAAATGTGTGGCCTTATCAGCCAGAACCAAAATACCTTTCTCAGTATTTCACTGGGCCTTAGTTAATTCTCCATTGACTTGGGCATCCACTGGCTCTCTTCTAGTACACCCAGGCTCATTGGCTTCTATGCCAGTTTAGTATGATTTCATTTAGCCCACGTTATGATTTTATTACAGTCATAAGGCTCTCATTGAGATTGTATCTGTTGCCCTCGACTACCGGCTCTGCTCGCTTGCGAAAGGTCATTTCAGTTTCAGAGGCCTCATGCTATGTTTACACAAGACTCGAAGACATGTGTTTGACATGACTCACATAACCACGTAGGCAGGAGTTCTTTGTGAAGACAGGGGTTTATTGTTTTGATAGAAAAGGGCAAAAGACAGTACTAGGGGTATCAAAAACAGATTGTCTGTACCTTTCCATTGGCTAAAGTTAAGCAATAGCCTGCAGCAGGAGAATTAAAAGGTTCAAGCAGTTGTTCAAAGTTCATAGACTTTTCTTCTTTCTTTTGATGGTACCAAAAAAAAGTTACATGAGAAAAAAGAAAGTCTAATAATATATCAAAGAAATGTGTATTTGTCACACGCTTCGTAAACAACATGTGTAGACTAACAGTGAAATGCTTACAGTACTTACGGACCCTTCCCAACAATGCAGTGACAAAAAAAGAGAAATAATAAAAACATGAATAATAATAAATACACAATGAGTAACGACAACTTGGCTATATACACGTGGTACCAGTACCGAGTCGATGTGCTGGGCTACAAGGTAATTGAGTTAGATATGCACATGTAGGTAGGGATAAAGTGACTAGGCAACAGGATAGATAATGAACAGTAACAGCAGCGTATGTGATGCGTCAAAAGAGTTAGTGCAAAAAGGTTCAATGTAGATACTCCGGGTAGCTATTGGCTAACTATTTAGCAGCCTTATGGCTTGGGGGTAGAAGCTGTTCAGGGTCCTGTTGGTTCCAAACTTTGGTCCAGTTTGCCATGCAGTACCAGAAAGAACAGTCTTGGGTGGCTGGAGACCATTTTTAGGGCCTTCCTCTGACACCGCCTGGTATAGAGGTCCTTGATGTCAGGGAGCTCGGCCCCAGTGATATATTGGGCCGTACACACTACCCGGTCAGATGCCAAGCAGTTGCCATACCAAGCGGTGATGCAGCCAGTCAAGATGCTCTTAATGGTGCAGCTGTAAAACCTTTTGAGGATCTGAGGCCCCATGTCGAATCTTTTCAGCCTCCAGTGGGGGAAGAGGCATTGTTTTGCCCTCTTGCAACTGTGATGGTGTGTGTGAACCATGATAATTCATATGTGATGTGAAAAACAAGGAGCTCTCGACCTTCTCCAGAAGAGCCCCGTCGATTTGGATGGTGGCGTGCTCAGCCCTCCATTTCCTGTAGTCCACGATCAGCTCCTTTGTCTTGCTGACGTTGAGGGAGAGGTTGTTGTCCTGGCACCCCACTGCCATGTCCCAGTCCTCCTCCCTGAAGGCGGTCTCATCGTCATCAGTGATCAGGCCATCACAGTCATGTCGTAGGCAAACTTTAAGGGGAATTTCACCCTTGGGGAATCTGGGCATGTTATCGTCATGTCTGAGGCATCAACACAAATTTGACAATGGAGCATCTATTAGCTACATGGAGACATTCAACCATACATGTTTCAACCGGAATATAGCAAATAGGATTCAAAACAAAGAGTTGGAGTTCGCTAACGTTAGAAGCTCAGCTAAAGTCGATGCCAGCAACAAGAGGGCAGATTACAAATACGGTGCCTAGTTAAGTAAGTTATTTTTCCTGCAAGCCACCTGGCTAACTAACTTAATTTAATCTACTGAAACCCATATTTTGTATTTCTGGCTAACATAGTACTGTGTTACAGTGGGGGGTAATCAAATTATTTTTCTGTTTGCAAACTTAGCTAGCTATGTAGCTAGCTATGTAGCTAGCTAACCAGCTAAGTAAGCTAGCTAAACAACTACCGGTAGCCATATCTATGACTAAAAATAGAAGAGGTTTACAATCGGAGATCTTTTGTATCTTGATTGTAAAACCTCTTCTCTTTTTAGTTGTAGATATGGCTAGCTATTAAACAAAAAGCTACAATTTTACAACCAGCCACCTAATGCTAGGTTTGCCAGCAAACGTTAGCACATGACTGGAGTTGACTAGCTAGTTAGCCTGATGCCTGTTAACGTCAGCAACTGTAAATAATGTTACTAGCTAGCTATGTAACATCATTGACAAGGGTTGACATTGGTTATGATGACAATCTTGGATTAAGGTTACCAGACTTCTGAAATGAAAACCGGGGCCATTTCCAGTTCAGCGGTCAGTATATCATTAAAATATCCAATGTTATTATCTATGAAATAAAAAAGTGGGACAATTCCGGTTTCATGTATTTAGTCTAACAGGCACACTGTGATAGAGAAAACAACTATATTACAGAAACATTACAGACAAGACAGAACTGTCCAATCTGAACAGCCATTCAGTGGTCCTGCTAGTCTGGGTAGAACTGATCTGAACAGGCATTCAGTGGTCCTGGTAGTCTGGGTAGAATAAGAGCAGAAGAGAACATGAGCAAAATTGAAAAAACAGACGCAAGAGTAAATGTGAAATACTTAACATAATAAAGAAATAAGATGATGATGAAATTGGTAACTACATAATATACATATACCAACCTAATCTGTATATTTCTCAGAAGAATGTATTTTCTTCAGGATTCCACTGTCTTTGGCCAGCTTCTCCATGAACTTCTGGCAGGGGAGGTTGAAGTTTGTCTTCACAATAAGCATGACCTTGATGGTAGGAACAGTGAAGCGATTTCTTGCTGCTGTCCAAATATCATTGGGGTGGCAGGTAGCCTAGTGGTTAGAGCGATGGCCTTGTAACCTGGCCTTGCAAGATCAAATCCCCGAGCTAACAAGGTAAAAATCTGTCTTTCTGCCCCTGAACAAGGCAGTTAACCCACTGTTCCTAGGCCATCATTGAAAATAAGAATTTGTTCTTAATTGACTAACCACCTAGTTAAATAATTAATTTGGGAGAACACTCTCTTGACATTACTTCCAGGTAAGCACATGACAACAGATGCTAATCTAGCCAGATTAGTGTGTGGGATGTCTTTCTCTTTGAAGTGGGTAACCTTCTTAGATTTTTTATTTTAAAGTAAAGGCCTCGGTGTAACGCTCATTCCTTCGACGATATTTATTTATTTTATTTTATTTAACCTTTATTTAACTAAGCAAGTCAGTTAAGAACAAATTCTTATTTACAATGACGGACCTTTTTTTTCACCTTTATTTAACCAGGTAGGCTAGTTGAGAACAAGTTCTCGTTTACAATTGTGACCTGGGCAAGATAAAGCAAAGCAGTGCGACAGAAACAACAACACAGAGTTACACATAGAATAAATAAGAATACAGTCAATAACACAATAGAAAAAAAGAAAGTCTATATACAGTGTGTGCAAATGGCGTGAGGAGGTAAGGCAATAAATAGGCCATAGTAGCAAAGTAATTACAATTTAGCAGATTAACACTGGAGTGATAAATGAGCAGATGATGATGAGCAGATGATGGTGTGTAAGTAGTGATACTGGTGTGTAAAAGAGCAGCAAAGTAAATAAAAACAATATGGGGATGAGGTAGGTAGATTGGGCTATTTACAGCTACAGCGATCGGTTAGCTGCTCAGATAAGTCTCTAACTTCAGCAAGTTTTGCTATTCGTTCCAGTCACTGGCAACAGAGAACTGGAAGGAAAGGCGGCCCTGCCTTGTTCAGGGGCAGAACAACTTTACCTTGTCAGCTCAGGGATTCGATCTAGCACCCTTTCAGTTACTGGCCCAACGCTCTAACCACTAGGCTACTTGCCGCCCCAAATATATTCCATTCTTCAAGCGATCCCACCTTTAGGAACTCTTGCAGGCCAGTAACCTCATCAAACAATGCATCCTCATTGATGGTTGGGGCATTTTTCCTGCAGTGTGGCTGCTGGATCTCTTCACGCTGACGTTTCCTTTTTAAAAGGAGACAATGTAAATATTTTAGATTATCGGTGTGCTTTCCCCATGCTTGCAAGTAGTTCATAGCCATAGTGAAGAATGATTGGGGATGTTTTGAGAAAGCTCTCTTTAGACATGGCTCCATTTCCCTCTAGCTCTCTCAGAAGTCCTCTGACCAAAACTGGAAATGGAACGAAGTTGTCATCACGTCTTGCAGTCAATTTCGCCTCAACTTTTCTCAGAATTGCATCTGACTTCAAAGCACAGCGGTCCTGGCCTTCAAGCATCTTGATCATGTCACTGAATACGGTCAGGTTGCCATGGACGAAGGTTAGCCAAAGTTTAGTTAGTGGATCTTCAAACATTGTTCACAGGACAACAGGGCATTTGACTTCCGAAAGAAAAAAAGATTTCAATGGCACATACATTTTCAGCACTCTTTCTAGAGCAGGGAGCATGGACAGCCAGCGAACATTGTTGTGTAATAAAATGTTATGGTACTCCTGGCCAACAAACTCACAAAAGCTCTTCAGTCTTTCTACTCTGATGGTGAAAATATAAAAAAATCCAAATATCTTTGTGAGCAGGTACTCAACATCAAGGGGAATCATATCCAAAGCTGTTCTGGCTGTGTTATGAATGATGTGGGCAGGACAACCTATGCTAATCATCTCCCGCTGCAGAGCATTTTTAACTTTGGTATGGACATTGACCTTCCCCTGCCTATTCAGTCCTCCAAACTTGGTATTTGTGTTGTCGGCAAAGAATGCCACGACTTTGTTATCCAGGTAAAATTTTGGGATGACCCCCAGGACCTCAGCTACAATTTCCTCTGGTGTTTCCCCTTTCAATTAAAAAAATCAAGCAGTTTTGTTTCTACACATGTGCACATGTGCACATTTTTTGTGAAGAATCAACAACAAGTTGGACACAATCATGAAGTGGAACGACATTTATTGGAACGACATTTATTGGATATTTCAAACTTTTTTAACAAATCAAAAACTGAACAATTGGGCGTGCAAAATTATTCAGCCCCCTTAAGTTAATACTTTGTAGTGCCACCTTTTGCTGCGATTACAGCTGTAAGTCGCTTGGGGTATGTCTCTATCAGTTTTGCACATCGAGAGACTGAATTTTTTTCCCATTCCTCCTTGCAAAACAGCTCGAGCTCAGTGAGGTTGGATGGAGAGCATTTGTGAACAGCAGTTTTCAGTTCTTTCCACAGATTCTCGATTGGATTCAGGTCTGGACTTTGACTTGGCCATTCTAACACCTGGATATGTTTATTTTTGAACCATTCCATTGTAGATTTTGCTTTATGTTTTGGATCATTGTCTTGTTGGAAGACAAATCTCCGTCCCAGTCTCAGGTCTTTTGCAGACTCCATCAGGTTTTCTTCCAGAATGGTCCTGTATTTGG
Organism: Oncorhynchus mykiss; assembly: GCF_057628025.1. Taxonomy (NCBI): domain Eukaryota; kingdom Metazoa; phylum Chordata; class Actinopteri; order Salmoniformes; family Salmonidae; genus Oncorhynchus; species Oncorhynchus mykiss. The sequence goes on along the minus strand of NC_143028.1, from coordinate 59,825,192 downwards.
CTCCATTCATCTTCATAACCAATTTTAACCATCTTCCCTGTCCCTGCTGAAGAAAAGCTGGCCCAAACCATGATGCTGCCACCACCATGTTTGACAGTGGGGATGGTGTGTTCACCTGTGTTGCTTTTACGCCAAACATAACGTTTTGCATTGTTGCCAAAATGTTCAATTTTGGTTTCATCTGACCAGAGCACCTTCTTCCACATGTTTGGTGTGTCTCCCAGGTGGCTTGTGGCAAACTTTAAACGACACTTTTTATGGATATCTTTAAGAAATGGCTTTCTTCTTGCCACTATTCCATAAAGGCCAGACTTGTGCAATATACGACTGATTGTTGTCCTATGGACAGAGTCTCCCACCTCAGCTGTAGATCTCTGCAGTTCATCCAGAGTGATCATGGGCCTCTTGGCTGCATCTCTGATCAGTCTTCTCCTTGTATGAGCTGAAAGGTTCAAATCAAATCAAATCAAATCAAATCAAATTTGTCACATACACATGGTTAGCAGATGTTAATGCGAGTGTAGCGAAATGCTTGTGCTTCTAGTTCCGACAATGCAGTAATAACAAGTAATCTAACTAACAATTCCAAAACTACTGTCTTGTACACAGTGTAAGGGGATAAAGAATATGTACATAAGGATATATGAATGAGTGATGGTACAGAGCAGCATAGGCAAGATACAGTAGATGGTATCGGGTACAGTATGTACAAATGAGATGAGTATGTAAACAAAGTGGCATAGTATAGTATAAAGTGGCTAGTGATACATGTATTACATAAGGATACCGTCGATGATATAGAGTACAGTATATACGTATGCATATGAGATGAATAATGTAGGGTAAGTAACATTTATATAAGGTAGCATTGTTTAAAGTGGCTAGTGATATATTTACATCATTTCCCATCAATTCCCATTATTAAAGTGGCTGGAGTTGAGTCAGTGTCAGTGTGTTGGCAGCAGCCACTCAGTGTTAGTGGTGGCTGTTTAACAGTCTGATGGCCTTGAGATAGAAGCTGTTTTTCAGTCTCTCGGTCCCAGCTTTGATGCACCTGTACTGACCTCGCCTTCTGGATGATAGCGGGGTGAACAGGCAGTGGCTCGGGTGGTTGATGTCCTTGATGATCTTTATGGCCTTCCTGTGACATCGGGTGGTGTAGGTGTCCTGGAGGGCAGGTAGTTTGCCCCCGGTGATGCGTTGTGCAGACCTCACTACCCTCTGGAGAGCCTTACGGTTGAGGGCGGTGCAGGTTAGAGGGACGGCCAGGTCTTGGTAGATTTGCAGTGGTCTGATACTCCTTCCATTTCAATATTATGCTTGCACAGTGCTCCTTGGGATGTTTAAAGCTTGGGAAATCTTTTTGTATCCAAATCCGGCTTTAAACTTCTTCACAACAGTATCTCGGACCTGCCTGGTGTGTTCCTTGTTCTTCATGATGCTCTCTGAGCTTTTAACGGACCTCTGAGACTATCACAGTGCAGGTGCATTTATACAGAGACTTGATTACACACAGGTGGATTGTATTTATCATCATTAGTCATTTAGGTCAACATTGGATCATTCAGAGATCCTCACTGAACTTCTGGAGAGAGTTTGCTGCACTGAAAGTAAAGGGGCTGAATAATTTTGCACGCCCAATTTTTCAGTTTTTGATTTGTTAAAAAAGTTTGAAATATCCAATAAATGTCGTTCCACTTCATGATTGTGTCCCACTTGTTGTTGATTCTTCACAAAAAAATACAGTTTTATATCTTTATGTTTGAAGCCTGAAATGTGGCAAAAGGTCGCAAAGTTCAAGGGGGCCGAATACTTTCGCAAGGCACTGTATATCTCACAATATCTGACTACTCTTGTCAGCAGCTTTACATGTCCATGATTGGATGCATCAATGGACAGGAACACAAATTCAACCTGGTCTAGGTCCTGTGTTACCAATGTAGTTGCCCATGGTGCTAACACGTTACTCTGGCGTCACATTTTGTCCTAGCACATATAAACTTTGTCTCGTAAAGCTTCTGTGTCAGTTGTGCTGTGCTCAGCAAAAAAAGAAAGGTCCTCTCACTGTCAACTGCATTTATTTTCAGCAAACTTAACACGTGTAAATATTTGTATGAACATATAAAGATTCAACAATTGAGACATAAACTGAACAAGTTCCACAGATATGTGACTAACAGAAATGAAATAATGTGTGGCCACTAGCTGCATTAAGTACGGTAGTGAATGCACAGAATGAGCGGTATGGCTGGTCGCATTGTCATACTGGAGGGTCATGTCAGGATGAGCCTGCAGGAAGGGTACCACATGAGGGAGGAGGATGTCTTCCCTGTAACGCACAGCGTTGAGACTGCCGGCAACGACAACAAGCTCAGTCCAATGATGTTGTGACACACCGCCCCAGACCATGATGGACCCTCCACCTCCAAATCGATCCTGCTCCAGAGTAAAGGCCTCGATGTAATGCTCATTCCTTCGACGATAAACGCGAATCCGACAATCACCCCTGGTGAGACAAAACCGCAACTCGTCAGTGAAGATAACTTTTTGCCAGTCCTGTCTGGTCCAGCGAAGGTCGGTTTGTGCCCATAGGCAACGTTGTTGCCGATGATGTCTGGTGAGGACCTGCCTTACAACAGGCCTACAAGCCCTCAGTCCAGCCTCTCCCAGCCTATTGCGGACAGTCTGAGCACTGATGTAGAGATTGTGCGTTCCTGGTGTAACTCAGGCAGTTGTTGATGACATCCTGTACCTGTCCCGCAGGTGTGATGTTCGGATGTACCAATCCTGTGCAGGTGTTGTCACACGTGGTCTGCCACTGCAAGGATGATCAGCTGTCCGTCCTGTATCCCTGTAGCACTGTCTTAGGCATCTCACAGTACAGACATTGCCATTTATTGCCCTGGCCACATTGCCATTTATTGCCCTGGCCTCAAATCAAATGTATTTATATAGCCCTTCTTACATCAGCTGAAATATCAAAGTTCTGTACAGAAACCCAGCCTAAAACCCCAAACAGCAAGCAATGCAGGTGTAGAAGCAAAGAAAAACTCCCTAGAAAGCCCAAAACCTAGAAAGAAACCTAGAGAGGAACCAGGCTATGAGGGGTGGCCAGACCTCTTCTAGCTGTGCCTGGTGGAGATTATAACAGAACATGACCAGCATGGTCAAATAATAATAATCAGAGGGTGCAACAAGTCAGCACCTCAGGAGTAAATGTCAGTTGGCTTTCCATAGCCAATCATTTAGAGTATCTCTACCACTCCTGCTGTCTCTAGAGAGTTGAAAACAGCAGGTCCGGGACAGGTAGCACATCCGGTGAACAGGTCAGGGTTCCATAGCCACAGGCAGAAAAGTTGAAACTGGAGCAGCAGCAAGGCCAGGTGGACTGGGGACAGCAAGGAGTCATCATGCCAGGTAGTCCTGAGACATGGTCCTAGGGCTCAGGTCCTCCAAGAGAGAGAAAGAAAGAAAGAGAGAATTAGAGAGAGCATACTTAAATTCACAGAAGACAGGAGAAATGCACCAGATATAACACACACTCCAAGATCGCATAGCAGTTCAGACGTCTTTTGTCCTCGTCTTGTCGTGTCCTGTATATATATATATATATTTACAACTTTTTTCACATACATTTTATTTTTATTTTCCATCAACTCATCTTCAAAACACTCTCCTGCAACCAGCCTCACCAATTTATATTTATAAAAAAGTATTATTTACCTCAGATCTGTAATCCTCCAAGAAGCTAGCCAGAAACTCCAAGAAGCTTGCCAGAAACTAGCCAGAAGCTAGCCAGGAGCTAGCCCAGAAGCTAATCCAGAAGCTAATCAGAAGCTAGTTAGCTTCTTTACTGGCAAATCGTTAGTATTCAGCTAACCACGGTTTGTGGTCATCAGCTATCCTTTAGCTCGAAAATCTATCGAAAATCTATCGCCAGTTTTGTACGGGGCAGCGCGGCTCGGAACGGAACATACCGGACCAATTTTTCTCTCCATGTCCCTGGATTTCAACTGCTCTCTGGACATTCATACCCGGATCTCACAGCTAGCTAGCTGCTATCCGTGTGACAGTCGGCTTTCGTCGATTCCGGAGCAAACATTGATTGTTCCGGTGCTAGCCAGCTCCGTCAATCACTCCTGAGTTCCATCATTCACTCCTGGGCTGCAGTCACCTATCCGGACCCGTTTTACTGCCTACGCGGAGCCCCACCGGGCCTTCACAACTGGACTGCCGACGTTATCTACCTGAAGGAGATCCGGCTGGCTCCTCCGTCGCGACGTTACCTGAACGCCCATCTGCGGCCCGCTAAACGTTAGCTGTCTTACCGGCTGCTATCTGAATAGACAAATCGGACAATTTATTTATTTTTATTATTATTATGTTTTCTTCTCGGGCCTCTATAACTTTATCTATTGTTCTTATCTTTGTTGTTTTTGTGTGATTTGGATTAATCCCCTCTACCACACGGAACCCCACTAATCTACTGACCGAACGCAAGAGGTGGCTAACAACATACCTCCATCCTATGCTAGCTTGCTACCGATGGCCTGGCTAGCTGTCTAAATCGCTGTGACCCTCAACCAACCTCTCCACTCACTGGACCCTTTTGATCACTCGACTAAGCATGCCTCTCCTTAATGTCAACATGTCTTGTCCATTGCTGTTCTGGTTAGTGTTTATTGGCTTATTTCACTGTAGAGCCTCTAGTCCTGCTCACTATACCTTATCCAACCTATTAGTTCCACCACCCACACATGCAATGATATCTCCTGGTTTCAATGATGTTTCTAGAGACAATATCTCTCTCTTCATCACTCAATACCTAGGTTTACCTCCACTGTATTCACATCCTACCTTACCTTTGTCTGTACATTATACCTTGATGCTATTTTATCGCCCCCAGAAACCTACTTTTACTCTCTGTTCCAGACGTTCTAGACGACCAATTCTTATTGCTTTTAGCCACACCCTTATTCTACTCCTCCTATGTTCCTCTGGCGATGTAGAGGTGAATCCAGGCCCTGCAGTGCCTAGCTCCACTCCTATTCCCCAGGCGCTCTCTTTTGACGACTTCTGTAACCGTAATAGCCTTGGTTTCATGCATGTTAACATCAGAAGCCTCCTCCCTAAGTTTGTTCTATTCACTGCTCTAGCACACTCTGCCAACCCGGATGTTCTAGCTGTGTCTGAATCCTGGCTTAGGAAGACCACCAAAAATTCAGACATTTTAATTCCAAACTACAACATTTTCAGACAAGATAGAACTGCCAAAGGGGGCGGTGTTGCAATCTACTGCAAAGATAGCCTGCAGAGTTCTGTCCTACTATCCAGGTCTGTACCCAAACAATTTGAACTTCTACTTTTAAAAATCCACCTCTCTAAAAACAAGTCTCTCACCGTTGCCGCCTGCTATAGACCACCCTCTGCCCCCAGCTGTGCTCTGGACACCATATGTGAACTGATTGCCCCCCATCTATCTTCAGAGCTCGTGCTGCTAGGCGACCTAAACTGGAACATGCTTAACACCCCAGCCATCCTACAATCTAAACTTGATGCCCTCAATCTCACACAAATTATCAATGAACCTACCAGGTACCTCCCCAAAGCCTTAAACACGGGCACCCTCATAGATATCATCCTAACCAACTTCCCCTCTAAATACACCTCTGCTGTCTTCAACCAAGATCTCAGCGATCACTGCCTCATTGCCTGCATCCGTAATGGGTCAGCGGTCAAACGACCTCCTCTCATCACTGTAAAACGCTCCCTGAAACACTTCAGCGAGCAGGCCTTTCTAATCGACCTGGCCGGGGTATCCTGGAAGGATATTGACCTCATCCCGTCAGTAGAGGATGCCTGGATATTTTTTTTAAATGCCTTCCTAACCATCTTAAATAAACATGCCCCATTCAAGAAATTTAGAACCAGGAACAGATATAGCCCTTGGTTCTCCCCAGACCTGACTGCCCTTAACCAACACAAAAACATCCTATGGCGTTCTGCATTAGCATCGAACAGCCCCCGTGATATGCAGCTGTTCAGGGAAGCTAGAAACCATTATACACAGGCAGTTAGAAAAGCCAAGGCTAGCTTTTTCAAGCAGAAATTTGCTTCTTGCAACACTAACTCAAAAAAGTTCTGGGACACTGTAAAGTCCATGGAGAATAAGAACACCTCCTCCCAGCTGCCCACTGCACTGAAGATAGGAAACACTGTCACCACTGATAAATCCACCATAATTGAACATTTCAATAAGCATTTTTCTACTGATGGCCATGCTTTCCACCTGGCTACTCCTACCCCTGTCAACAGCACTGCACCCCCAACAGCAACTCGCCCAAGCCTTCCCCATTTCTCCTTCTCCCAAATCCATTCAGCTGATGTTCTGAAAGAGCTGCAAAATCTGGACCCCTACAAATCAGCCGGGCTAGACAATCTGGACCCTTTCTTTCTAAAATTATCTGCCGAAATTGTTGCCACCCCTGAGATTCCCAAAGATTGGAAAGCAGCTGCGGTCATCCCCCTCTTCAAAGGGGGGGACACTCTTGACCCAAACTGCTACAGACCTATATCTGTCCTACCATGCCTTTCTAAGGTCTTCAAAAGCCTAGTCAACAAACAGATTACCGACCATTTCGAATCTCACCATACCTTCTCTGCTATGCAATCTGGTTTCAGAGCTGGTCATGGGTGCACCTCAGCCACGCTCAAGGTCCTAAACGATATCTTAACCGCCATCGATAAGAAACATTACTGTGCAGCCGTATTCATTGATCTGGCCAAGGCTTTCGACTCTGTCAATCACCACATCCTCATCGGCAGACTCAACAGCCTTGGTTTCTCAAATGATTGCCTCGCCTGGTTCACCAACTACTTCTCTGATAGAGTTCAGTGTGTCAAATCGGAGGGTCTGTTGTCCGGACCTCTGGCAGTCTCTATGGGGGTGCCACAGGGTTCAATTCTTGGACCGACTCTCTTCTCTGTATACATCAATGAGGTCGCTCTTGCTGCTGGTGAGTCTCTGATCCACCTCTACGCAGACGACACCATTCTGTATACTTCCGGCCCTTCTTTGGACACTGTGTTAACAACCCTCCAGGCAAGCTTCAATGCCATACAACTCTCCTTCCGTGGCCTCCAATTGCTCTTAAATACAAGTAAAACTAAATGCATGCTCTTCAACCGATCGCTACCTGCACCTACCCGCCTGTCCAACATCACTACTCTGGACGGCTCTGACTTAGAATACGTGGACAACTACAAATACTTAGGTGTCTGGTTAGACTGTAAACTCTCCTTCCAGACCCATATCAAACATCTCCAATCCAAAGTTAAATCTAGAATTGGCTTCCTATTTCGCAACAAAGCATCCTTCACTCATGCTGCCAAACATACCCTTGTAAAACTGACCATCCTACCAATCCTCGACTTTGGCGATGTCATTTACAAAATAGCCTCCAATACCCTACTCAACAAATTGGATGCAGTCTATCACAGTGCAATACGTTTTGTCACCAAAGCCCCATATACTACCCACCATTGCGACCTGTACGCTCTCGTTGGCTGGCCCTCGCTTCATACTCGTCGCCAAACCCACTGGCTCCATGTCATCTACAAGACCCTGCTAGGTAAAGTCCCCCCTTATCTCAGCTCGCTGGTCACCATAGCATCTCCCACCTGTAGCACACGCTCTAGCAGGTATATCTCTCTAGTCACCCCCAAAACCAATTCTTTCTTTGGCCTCTTTCCAGTTCTCTGCTGCCAATGACTGGAACGAGCTACAAAAATCTCTGAAACTGGAAACACTTATCTCCCTCACTAGCTTTAAGCACCAACTGTCAGAGCAGCTCACAGATTACTGCACCTGTACATAGCCCACCTATAATTTAGCCCAAACAACTACCTCTTTCCCAACTGTATTTAATTTATTTATTTATTTTGCTCCTTTGCACCCCATTATTTTTATTTCTACTTTGCACATTCTTCCATTGCAAAACTACCATTCCAGTGTTTTACTTGCTATATTGTATTTACCTTGCCACCATGGTCTTTTTTGCCTTTACCTCCCTCCTCATTTGCTCACATTGTATATAGACTTGTTTATACTGTATTATTGACTGTATGTTTGTTTTACTCCATGTGTAACTCTGTGTCGTTGTATCTGTCGAACTGCTTTGCTTTATCTTGGCCAGGTCGCAATTGTAAATGAGAACTTGTTCTCAACTTGCCTACCTGGTTAAATAAAGGTAAAATAAATAAATAAAAAAGATAACAGACTGACCCTAGCCCCCCGACACATAAACTACTGCAGCATAAATACTGGAGGGGTCAGGAGACACTGTGGCACCATCCGATGATACCCCCGGACAGGGCCAAACAGGCAGGATATAACCCCACCCACTTGGTCAAAGCACAGCCCCCACACCACTAGAGAGATATCTTCAACCACCAACTTACTATCCTGAGACAAGGCCGAGTATAGCCCACAAAGATCTCCGCCACGTAACAACCCAAGGGGGGGTGCCAACCCAGACAGGAAGACCACGTCAGCGACTCAACCCACTAAAGTGACGCACCCCTCCTAGGGATGGCATGGAAGAGTACCAGTAAGCCAGTGACTCAGCCCCTGTAATAGGGTTAGAAGCAGAGAATCCCAGTGGAGAGAGGGGAACCGGCCAGGCAGAGACAGCAAGGGCGGTTCGTTGCTCCAGAGCCTTTCCGTTCACCTTCACACTCCTGGGCCAGACTACACTCGATCATATGACCTACTGAAGAGATGAGTCTTCAGTAAAGACTTAAAGGTTGAGACCGAGTCTGCGTCTCTCAAATGGGTAGGCAGACCATTCCATAAAAATGGAGCTCTATAGGAGAAAGCCCTGCCTCCAGCTGTTTGCTTAGAAATTCTAGGGACAATTAGGAGGCCTGCGTCTTGTGACCGTACGTGTAGGTATGTACGGCAGGACCAAATCGGAAAGATAGGTAGGAGCAAGCCCATGTAATACTTTGTATGTTAGCAGTAAAACCTTGAAATCAGCCCTTGCCTTAACAGGAAGCCAGTTTAGGGAGGCAAGCACTGGAGTAATATGACACATTTTTGGGGTTCTAGTCAGGATTCTAGCAGCCGTATTTAGCACTAACTGACGTTTATTTAGTGCTTTATCGGCGTAGCCGCAAAGTAGAGCAGTTCAGTAGACTAACCTAGAAGTAACAAAAGCATGGATTAATTTTTCTGCGTCAATTTTGGACTGAAAGTTTCTGATTTTTGCAATGTTACGTAGACGGAAAACAGCTGTCCTTGATATGTTCATCAAAAGAGAGATCAGGTTCCACAGTAACGCCGAGGTCCTTTGCAGTTTTATTTGAGACGACTGTACAACCATCAAGATTAATTGTCAGATTCAACAGAAGATCTCTTTGTTTCTTGGGACCTAGAACAAGCATCTCTGTTTTGTCCGAGTTTAAAAGTAGAAAGTTTGCAGCCATCCACTTCCTTATGTCTGAAACACAGGCTTCTAGCGAGGACAATTTTGGGGCTTCACCATGTTTCATTGAAATGTACAGCTGTGTGTCATCCGCATAGCAGTGAAAGTTTCGAATGACATCCCCAAGAGGTAAAAATATATAGTATACACAATAGTGGTCTTAAAACGGAACCTTGAGGAACACCGAAATTTACAGTTGATTTGTCAGAGGACAAACCATTCACAGAGACAAATTGATATCTTTCCGACAGATAAGATCTAAACCAGGCAATAACTTGTCTGTGTAGAACAATTTGGGTTTCAAATCTCTCCAAAAGAATGTGGTAATCGATGGTATCAAAAGCAGCACTAAGGTCTAGGAGCACGAGGACAGATGCAGAGCCTCGGTCTGACGCCATTAAAAGGTAATTTACCACCTTCACAAGTGCAGTCTCAGTGCTATGATGGGGTCTAAAACCAGACTGAAGCATTTCGTATACATTGTTTGTATTCAGGAAGGCAGTGAGTTGCTGTGCAACAGCTTTTTCAAACATTTTAGAGAGGAATGGTAGATTCGACATAGGCCGATAGTTTTTTATATTTTCTGGGTCAAGGTTTGGCTTTTTCAAGAGAGGCTTTATTACTGCCACTTTTAGTGAGTTTGGTTCACATCCGGTGGATAGAGAGCCGTTTATTATGTTCAACATAGGAGGACCAAGCACAGGGAGCAGCTCTTTCAGTAGTTTAGTTGGAATATGGTCCAGTATGCAGCTTGAAGGTTTAGAGGCCATGATTATTTTGATCATTGTGTCAAGAGATATAGTACTAAAACACTTAAGTGTCTCCCTTGATCCTAGGTCCTGGCAGAGTTGTGCAGACTCAGGACAACTGAGCTTTGGAGGAATACGCCGATTTAAAGAGGAGTCTGTAATTTGCTTTCTAATGATCATGATCTTTTCCTCAAAGAAGTTCATGAATGTTTTACTACTGAAGTGAAAGCCATCCTCTCTTGGGGAATGCTGCTTTTTAGTTAGCTTTGCTATTTATCAAAAATACAGTGCCTTGCAAAAGTATTCGGCCCCCTTGAACTTTGCGACCTTTTGCCACATTTCAGGCTTCATTTACAACAATATCTGGCCTAAAAGAAAGAAATATGTCATAATTCCCAACCTTTGCACAGAGACTAGGTAGTTAGGTAGACAGTATCTACCTACAGTCATGTCTATCAGGCATGCTTAGGCAAATATGTTTTATAGTAAAACCAGGTTCAGTTTTAGAGATTTACAACAGTAAATTGTTGTATTATTGTTTCTCCTCACTGTTTGGTAGTAAACTTAGCTAGCTAGCTTGCTGGATATGCAATACTTGTTATTTACATCTGTTTGGAATCCTATCTTGCGTCTTGCCTATAATTTTGTGAGATTGAAATACATCCAAGTTAGGATGACCAGACATCCCCATTTTCCGGGGACAGTCCCCGTTTTTGGTGGCCTGCCTCCGGCTGGAACTGTCCCCCGGGAAATGTCCCCTTTTTTAACTGTGCGTTAAAAACAGACCGCAAATTGAAATAATATTTTACGTGGCAAGAAAGACCGGGCTGCAGAGCCTAACAGTTGACGTCTCAATCGCGTTGTGCTTGTTTTGGCCAAAAACTAAAAACATTTGTGATAAGAAACTAGCTCCCTGGTATACAGAAAATACCCAAGCTCTGAAGCAAGCTTCCAGAAAATTGGAACGGAAATGACACCACATCAAACTGGAAGTCTTCCGACTAGCTTGGAAGGAAAGTATCGAAGAGCCCTCACTGCTGCTCGATCATCCTATTTTTCCAACTTAATTGAGGAAAATAAGAACAATCCGAAATGTACAGTGCCTTGCGAAAGTATTCGGCCCCCTTGAACTTTGCGAACTTTTGCCACATTTCAGGCTTCAAACATAAAGATATAAAACTGTATTTTTTTGTGAAGAATCAACAACAAGTGGGACACAATCATGAAGTGGAACTTTTTTAACAAATCAAAAACTGAAAAATTGGGCGTGCAAAATTATTCAGCCCCTTTACTTTCAGTGCAGCAAACTCTCTACAGAAGTTCAGTGAGGATCTCTGAATGATCCAATGTTGACCTAAATGACTAATGATGATAAATACAATCCACCTGTGTGTAATCAAGTCTCCGTATAAATGCACCTGCACTGTGATAGTCTCAGAGGTGCGTCAAAAGCGCAGAGAGCATCATGAAGAACAAGGAACACACCAGGCAGGTCCGAGATACTGTTGTGAAGAAGTTTAAAGCCGGATTTGGATACAAAAAGATTTCCCAAGCTTTAAACATCCCAAGGAGCACTGTGCAAGCGATAATATTGAAATGGAAGGAGTATCAGACCACTGCAAATCTACCAAGACCTGGCCGTCCCTCTAAACTTTCAGCTCATACAAGGAGAAGACTGATCAGAGATGCAGCCAAGAGGCCCATGACCACTCTGGATGAACTGCAGAGATCTATAGCTGAGGTGGGAGACTCTGTCCATAGGACAACAATCAGTCGTATATTGCACAAATCTGGCCTTTATGGAAGAGTGGCAAGAAGAAAGCCATTTCTTAAAGATATCCATAAAAAGTGTTGTTTACAGTTTGCCACAAGCCACCTGGGAGACACACCAAACATGTGGAAGAAGGTGCTCTGGGCAGATTAAACCAAAATTGAACATTTTGGCAACAATGCAAAACGTTATGTTTGGCGTAAAAGCAACACAGCTGAACACACCATCCCCACTGTCAAACATGGTGGTGGCAGCATCATGGTTTGGGCCTGCTTTTCTTCAGCAGGGACAGGGAAGATGGTTAAAATTGATGGGAAGATGGATGGAGCCAAATACAGGACCATTCTGGAAGAAAACCTGATGGAGTCTGCAAAAGACCTGAGACTGGGACGGAGATTTGTCTTCCAACAAGACAATGATCCAAAACATAAAGCAAAATCTACAATGGAATGGTTCAAAAATAAACATATCCAGGTGTTAGAATGGCCAATTCAAAGTCCAGACCTGAATCCAATCGAGAATCTGTGGAAAGAACTGAAAACTGCTGTTCACAAATGCTCTCCATCCAACCTCACTGAGCTCGAGCTGTTTTGCAAGGAGGAATGGGAAAAAATGTCAGTCTCTCGATGTGCAAAACTGATAGAGACATACCCCAAGCGACTTACAGCTGTAATCGCAGCAAAAGGCGGCGCTACAAAGTATTAACTTAAGGGGGCTGAATAATTTTGCACGCCCAATTTTTCAGTTTTTGATTTGTTAAAAAAGTTTGAAATATCCAATAAATGTCGTTCCACTTCATGATTGTGTCCCACTTGTTGTTGATTCTTCACAAAAAAATACAGTTTTATATCTTTATGTTTGAAGCCTGAAATGTGGCAAAAGTTCGCAAAGTTCAAGGGGGCCGAATACTTTCGCAAGGCACTGTACATTTCGGATTGTTCTTATTTTCCTCAATTAAGTTGGAAAAATAGGATGATCGAGCAGCAGTGAGGGCTCTTCGATACTTTCCTTCCAAGCTAGTCGGAAGACTTCCAGTTTGATGTGGTGTCATTTCCGTTCCAATTTTCTGGAAGCTTGCTTCAGAGCTTGGGTATTTTCTGTATACCAGGGAGCTAGTTTCTTATCACAAATGTTTTTAGTTTTTGGCCAAAACAAGCACAACGCGATTGAGACGTCAACTGTTAGGCTCTGCAGCCCGGTCTTTCTTGCCACGTAAAATATTATTTCAATTTGCGGTCTGTTTTTAACGCACAGTTAAAAAAGGGGACATTTCCCGGGGGACAGTTCCAGCCGGAGGCAGGCCACCAAAAACGGGGACTGTCCCCGGAAAATGGGGATGTCTGGTCATCCTAACTTGGATGTATTTCAATCTCACAAAATTATAGGCAAGACGCAAGATAGGATTCCAAACAGATGTAAATAACAAGTATTGCATATCCAGCAAGCTAGCTAGCTAAGTTTACTACCAAACAGTGAGGAGAAACAATAATACAACAATTTACTGTTGTAAATCTCTAAAACTGAACCTGGTTTTACTATAAAACATATTTGCCTAAGCATGCCTGATAGACATGACTGTAGGTAGATACTGTCTACCTAACTACCTAGTCTCTGTGCAAAGGTTGGGAATTATGACATATTTCTTTCTTTTAGGCCAGATATTGTTGTAAATGTAATCTCTGTTCCTGTGCACATGTATGCATGTTCAACTAGTCAACCCTAATCTTTATGTTATGCTGGCACGGTTCAACAGTTGTTCAAACTGTACAACAGTGTATCATTATTTTAGTTTTTTGTCTTACAGACAATACTGTGTAGTGCCTGGGCTTCTTTCTGGAGTGGATACAGAAACAGAATTCCTTTGACCTGCGTGTGCCATTGTAGCAGAGCTGTATCCCATGAATTATATCCCTCTCGAGGGATTAGACATTATGCAAGATTTCAAGCAGATGACTCATGAGGAGCTGAATGGCAGTTTGATCATGACAACACTCCTCCCACAGCTTTACAAGAATTCCCTGAACTTACTGTATGTTTCTTTGGAATGGTAATTTCATCATGAACACCTCTAGTATCATCTGCTGATCACCAATTCTCTTAGCTACAGATTGTTATACCAAATAATGTGATTTAACCAAAGATTTTTGGTATCCATTACTGGGAGTTACAGGATAGGTACTGTTTAGTGTAGCACAGAAAATGTTCAACCAACCTTAGCAATGCCGTCTTCGTCTGGGAAACAGGAGTCTCATTAAATGTCTGTGTCCAGTTGCACGGGATCAGTTTGAATTTAGAAAATGCTCCGTTATTAAAATACATATATTTTTTTGGTCTATAAAGCAATCCAACAATATGTGCGCCGCCATAGTGTCTATTTCAAGTCTTCTCATTAATTGATCGAGACAGGTCTCTGTCATCATGACATGCAGCAATGAGAGAGGAATTGAAATAGACAAAAGTCTTTGGGTAAATCACATTATCTGGTGTAACAATCTAGTTTTCTGCACTTGTGTGTCTCTACACCTGAAACATACTCAGACACTGTTTGATGCTACAGAGCTCTGTACAGCTTATATAAATATCTCCTGTGAATTTGGACATTTCAAACCTGTTCCTGGAGTGGGAGATTGAGGAGAAATGGCATCTCAATCACTCTCATACACAACAATACATTTACTGTCTAAGCACAACCCTGCACAACCAAAAAAAAAAAATCCCATCTCAAAGTACTGTCCATAAACCTCCCCAGCCCACTGACTTAGAGAAATCATTCTTGTCAATACTAGCCCTTTGCAGTGGAATTGTAGATGTCTTTGTATTGTGTTTTGAGAATCTGCAGAGAGAATAATGAGGTGGTTGTGTCATTACTGTTGTAGTCTTGATTTTATATATTTCAGTGTCCCTTGATGGTTTCTGTTCCACAATCTTGTTGTGCTCCATAAGCACAAGGTGTGTCCACTCCCTCATGCTTGTGTGCCCAAAATCACCCAACTTTGGGATATCAACAGGGCACTGTGGAATGACTCATAATAACCAGAGCCAGGATGAAATTCCCCGTTAATGATGGTGTTGGAGCCGTGTGCGGCCAAACAGACATGGGTGAACAGGGAATACAGGAGGGGACTAAGCACCCAACCCTGAGGGGCCCCCCATGTTGAGGGTCAGCATAGCGGATGTGTTGTTGCCTACCCTCACCACCTGGGGGGTGGCCCGTCAGGATGTCCAGGATCCAGTTGCAGAGGGAGGGATTTAATCCCAGGGTCTTTAGTTTAGTGAAGAGCTTGGAGGGCACTATGGTTTTGAACGCTGAGTTGTAGTCAATGAACAACATTCTTACGTAGGTGTTCCTTTTGTCCAGGTGGCTAAGGGCAGTGTGAAGTGCAAATGAGATTGCGTCATCTGTGGGTCTGTTGGGGCGGTATGCGAATTGGAGTGGGTCCAGGGTGTCTGGGATGTGAGCCATGACCAGCCTTTCAAAGCATTTCATGGCTACAGATGTGAGTGCTACAGGGCGATAGTCATTTAGACAGGTTACCTTGGTGTTCTTGGGCACAGGGACTATGGTGGTCTGCTTGAAACATGTAGGTATTACATACTGGGTCAGGGAGAGGTTGAAAATAGTAAAAACCCTTGCCAGAGCATGCTTTGAGTATGCACTCTGCTAATCCGTCTGGCTTTGCGGCCTTGTGAATGTTAACCTGTCTTACTCACATCGGCTATGGCGTGCGTGATCCCACAGTCATCTGGAACAGCTGGTGCTCTCATGCATGGTTGAGTGTTGCTAGCCTCGACATGAGCATAGTAGGTATTTAGCTTGTCTGGTAGGCTTGCGTCTCTGGACAGCTTGGGGCTGGGTTTCCCTTTGTTATCCGTGATAGTTTGCGCATGCCCTGCCACATCCAACGAGCGTCAGAGCCAGTGTAGTAGAATTCGATCTTGGTCCTGTATTGACGCTTTGCCTGTTGGATGGTTCGTTGGAGGCCGTAGTGGGATTTCTAAGTGTCCGGATTAGTGTTCCGCTCATTAAAAGTGGCAGTCCAAGCTTTTAGCGCAGAGCGGATGTTGTCGCTTCATCAGACCACTTTGGTATTGAGCATGTCACTGGTACTTCCCGTTTGAGATTTGTAAGCAGGAATCAGGATGATAGAGTTATGGTCAGATTTGCCAAATGGAGGGCGAGGCAGTGCTTTTTATGCATCCCGGTGTGTGGAGTAAAGATGATCTAGAGTTTTTTTCACCTCTAGTTGCACAGGTGACATGCTGATACAAATTTGATTAAATGGATTTCAGTTTTCCTGCATTAAAGTCACCGGCCACCAGGAGTGTCGCCTCTGTATTTTCTTGTTTACTTATGGCCCTATATAGCTCGTTGACTGCAATCTTAGCACCAGCCTCAGTTTGTGGTGGTAAAATAGACAGCTACGAAAAATATAGATGAAAAGTCTCTTGATAAATAGAACGGTCTACAGCTTATCATGAGGTATTCTAACTCAAGCGAGCAGAACCTCGAGACTTCCTCAATATTAGAGATCAGACACCAACTGTGATTAACAAAGAGACACACACACACCCTCCCCTGAGCTTCCCGACACTGCTGCTATGTCCTGCCGATGGATAGAAAAACAGCTAGATTTATATTTACCAGGTCCTTGTTCAGCCACGACTCTGAGAAACATAGGACATTACAGTTCTTCAGAACACATTGATAGGATAGTCTTGAATGGAGCTTATCCCGGAGCTCATCCAGTTTATTCTCCAGTGATTGCACGTACGCCAATAGAATGGAGGGTAGAGGTGGATTATCCACTCTCTGACGTAGTCTCGTATGTGCCCACACGCCGGCATCTATAGGGCCGTCTCCTCTTTCTTTGAGTGTTGGGATTTGGGCCTGGTCCGAGATAATCAATATGTCATTTAATTCCAACTCATTGAAGTTGAAGTCCTCGTCCAAATCGAGGTTAGTGATAGCTGTTCTGATGTCCAGAAGCTCTTTTCGGTCACAGATGGAAGAAATATTATGTACAAAGAAAGTTCAGCGCAAAATAAAAAAAAACACAAAATACACAAACACAAAAAAACACAAAATTGGTCTGAAGCCAGTAAAACAGGCGTTATTCCCTCCAGTGCCATTCTCAGCAAGTTAGTCATTATTAACCAAGAAATACCCAGCTAAAATACCAGGCTAAAATACCCAGCTAAGCCAAGAAACTTGCCAATAGCCTGGAGAGACTGAAGCAAAGCTTTCTGACTTTCAGTTTCCTTCATGGTCATCACTTCAGAATATTTATTGCATTGTTAGGGATGTGACTTCTTATTGAGAAATCTTTCACAAGAACCACTCAACTCAGCATTTTCCACTTTGTTTGTGAGTTAAGTAATCCCTCACATTTCTTCTGAAATAAACAAATAAGGGGAAGGAATAGGGAAGTCCCTGTAATAGGTAATTGGGTGTCATGCTATGCTACCAATGTGAGTGATTGAGTTGAACTCGCTTGGGTTTTTCTTCAATATTTAATTATGTAGTACACACTCTATGGAGTGCTTTCGCAATCCTTTAAGTTAAGCTATGCTACACCACCTGTAGCTAAAATCGTTAAAACTGTGAAAACTTCTCCCCTTGACCATCTTCTGTTTCCCCCATATTGACATTCACAGGCTACACAGAGGCAGAATGTTGAGTGTTGAGGCAGGCTTCTAGGATTTGCAGTAAATTCCAGAAGACACTGGAGGGAGAGAGAATCTAAGCAACTGGGCCAGTAGGCACTGGGAAGCCCTGGTCGATAAAGGGGTCAAATTCCCTTCACTCACTCACGCACGCACGCACGCACGCACACACACACACACACACACACAGCATCCGACTACGCCACATGTCAGACCGCCAACCAACCTGATCCTTTCAGAGGATTGCTCCACAGAGTAGAGTGCACACCAACTGTGCAACGGTCTTAGAAGTCTGGGACGCTTCCGGGGCCACAGATGAGACAGGATCCTGTGTAATATGGTAACCTCTGAGTGGCCTTGAGATTGGGTTTACTATTGTATTGGTTGTGTGCACTAGCATTGCATAGATGTTAACCTATTCAAAAAGAACTGGTCAAGAGAAGCATGACCATTCCTAGTGAAACACAGTCCATACAATGGATGGCTGTTAGCGGAGGCTCTGGTTGCTAGCACTGACTGGTGTTTGACATTGATGTGACTGACCTAGTAGCTCCACAGGCAGCAGCACACTACAATATATAATGGATTGTGGATTAGCCAGAGGTGGCAGTGCCCTTAAGCCTTCCTCCTTCCTTCAAGTGTTAGCAGACACTAAGCTCCCACCAGACAGAAGCATTCAATTCTGTCAATACCCAGAACAGCTGTTAGCCAAAACTACATGAGGGCGTAGGTTTAAAACGATCAAATGTCTCTGACGATTTGTTTAGGGGACAATATATAAAGATGGGTTGTGTAAGGTTCATGAAATCTATTTAAAACGGTATAGGCTCTGACTTGAGACTGTGTTTACACGACAGCATTTAAGAATGTGTCACTCTTTAGAAATGGTTTGAACTGCCATTAAATGTAATGTGCAGGTAATACAGTAGGCACAAAGGACTGAAATCACAACTCTCTCGTCACTGAGCTAGAATAAAGAAATCAATAGGGACCGGTGATGAGGGAAGGCCTTGGGGATCTACAGCTTCCTCAAAGGGCAGGGCCCCTCCTTCCTGATTAGACATTAATGACACATTAGAAACAAACTGAAATATACAAACTGTGCCTCCCTACACAATATACAAACACCCACGGCCCTGCTATGTTTTGTGGAGCTGCTCCACTGTCCCACAGTCAGCAGTAAGAAGTCTTAAAGGACAGTCATAATGTAACCCGACACCTACGACTTCTGAGATTAGATCTCAAAGCCAATCAAATTTTATTGGTCACATACACATGGTTAGCAGATGTTAACGCGAGTGTAGCGAAATGCTTGTGCTTATAGTTCCGACAGTGCAGTAATATCTAATAGGTCATCTAACAATTCCCAACAACTACCTAATACACACAAATCTAAACGGGTGAATGAAAATATGTACATTTAAATATATGGATGGCCGATCAGCAAGGTGCAATAGATGGTATAAAATACCACATATATGATATGAGTAATGTAAGATGTGTAAACATTATTAAAGTGGCATTATTTTAGCAGATGTTATTGTGGGTGTAGCGAAATGCTTGTGGTGGCGTCTTGGAGCAGCCTCTGTGATAAGTTCAATTGCGAACAAAGGATCCAATTCGGGAAAGTCGTATTCCTGTTCATAATGCTGGTGAGTTCCACCACATTAACAGAACCCAGCTAATTGAATCTCCTCTTCATTGAAAGGCTAGAGGAAGGTGACAGGTACTTTGTTGCGCCTACTTCAAGGGACAAATCTTTAACGTGATTAATAAAAGAGCAAAGCAGATGGCATCTTCAGGTTAAGTGAATAAGTGAATCAAAGTATGAAGCTTTATTTGAACTGTTCTGTTCATTTAAATTAGGCTTTTCTTTTTTCTTTGGCTCTTTCAGTTTTTTTTATCTGTCTGTCCATCTATCTGTCTAAAGTAGAAGCTTTGTCAACTGTCCTTGGGTAGCCTGAAAACAGGAGCACAGTCAGAGCAGCAGGTACTGCCTGCCTAAGAAGAACACCACTGTCTAACTTGTTTATGCAAAAAGGACCTGTCGCTACAATGGAATTTCTGCTTTCGTAATCTCCTGCAATGCGCTGGCCGTGCCAGAGCGAGGCCAGGCCAACTATGGTTGGCTCTGCTGTTATTTATTTTCCTGGCCGCAGTTAAGAAGTCCTGCCAATGTTTTCCCTAACAGAGAACCATCCACCTCAAAAGCTGTGTGATGATGAAATACCCCAAACTCGCCCTTTTCTTTCCACTGACTGAATCACGATTACAGTAGTGGGAACAGACCTGATTTCTGGAAGCGTCTGTCTGTTGTGAATGCCAGGAACTTCACTGTACTGCTCTCTGTGGTCTGATAGTTGAAGGGCCAAACTCCAAAGGAGCCACTGAAACCCCTAGAAGCACTGCTAATCCAATTACCCACAGACATATAAGCTATAGCCTCTTTGTAAACTAGGCTAATTCCTAGCTAGCCCCCTCACCTATGCGACTGACATGGATGGACAGCAAGTGACCTCCAAACCCAGTAGTGGTGGCCCCCTATCAGTTATGATAGCAATCTCTTGAAAAGACATGGCTGGAGCGAATACCCACTTGACAAGCAGCCCCATTGCCTCCAGTCGTCATGACATTTTGTATCATAGGTTACCAAGACAGCCATGTCTACATGACTCCAACATCAGGCCACGCCACTGCACTATTTATTGGACTAAGACAGTTGTTGGTTTATCATTGCACTATTCACAGACTGCTATGTTCCCAACAGAAATGATGGTGTTTCATAATCCTTCCATGTCAGTGTTGATACAGAGGGTGATTCATTCAACATCAAACTGTGACTCTCAGAGGGCAGAGTTAGTGTAGGGAGATTGAGGCAGCAGGCAGGCAGGGGGAGAAATGCTCCCAGAGAATATTTAGGGATATTTAGTGCTGTCAAGTTACATTGCGAAGACTGACAATTTCACAGCTGTAGCCTCAGGCAATGTCTCTAGCAGCAATGCAGCACTGTGTGTGCGGCTGAAATGTTTCCATTTTAAGGCAAAAATGATCTCCGACTCCCACTCATAGGGCTGTCTAGAAATCACCATGGCACAGGCACAGGAAGCTGCCCTCACCCACATGCTTACACACACTTACACACATACGCACACACAAACACACACACCATCTGACTCCACACCAATACTGAAGCAGTACATCCTCTCTTTGGTCACACAAAGACATGACTTTGAAGGGAACATTTATCAATTATTTTTCACATGTGCAACTCAAGCACAAGCTCAGGCCATTAAAAGCTGTCTGTGCAGAACTAATGAACATTGACATGAATAATGTGAAATGCTCCTCTGTGTGTGTATGTAAGTGATGCATACCGGGGGAAGTTATATCAATAGCTGAACAAAAGGCCTTGCCCACTTAATTTCCATCCTTTTGGAGCTTTGTCATCAATGTTAGGCAATCTTTTCCTGATACTTGAAATGTGTAGCTAACGATAATGCTCTTCTAATTTTCAAATCCTTTTCTCTCCTTTTCCATGGTTGCAACATCAAACAGAAATGTTATAACCCATATAATAACCCATTCCATGTGCATGCCATCCAGAGAGCATGCATTGTGAGAAATGGTGCAATACCATTACTGCTATTGAGTCATAGGAGGGGTGTGGCAAACCCTGTCCAACATATAGTTGGGTTTATAGTGACATGTTTTCTGTTATTAAATAACATTCCCAATGTCCTTTTGGACAAATTAAATGACATGTACCAACTCTGGCATGTGGACACGATTGTTTAGAAAACGTGTGGTCAGAGCAAATTTAGATTTTGTCAAAGAATTACTATATAGCCAATGACATGCAATACACCTTGTTGTACGATTATTTTGTTCCATATGTAAACTGCCCGAGTGACGATTGCGAGGTTCACCCGCCGATGTCGTCAAACCAGGGGGTGGAGCTACGATGTTGCAATCATGCTCAGTTGCGCATTATCAACTTCACTGGCGTAACAGAAAGGATATTTGAAGCCACTGCGCTCTCTGGTCTATTCTCAATCAGACGGGCAGTCGGTGGGGGCACGTCTGATTAGAAATCTACTTTTTAGGGACTCAATTGACACATTAAAGGATTACTACGCAAGTGACCAAATAAGGGAACGTGTAGCCTACTCTACACTTTGACCAATAATTATTTATTATACGAGGTTCCATACTTTGGATGAGTATGCTCTTTTTTTTCCATTATTGTGCAAGAGCCTTTAAACAACTTTAAAGGTTTGTGTTTTCTCTGTTTATAAAACGTTTCTAAGGTTTTCTAATAACCTCATTTTTAGAAAACCTGTCATCGCAAGGAAAAACGTTCGATACACAAGTCGCTGCCACACAGCGGGAATAAGGACAAAAGCATCTGTACCAACAACACAGGCGGTGTTGCCGCCACACTTCAAAGCGAAATAACCTGTTAAATGTGTCAATGACTTTCATACATATTCTGCTTTGGCTAAGTGAACAGACATCCTGAGCAAGAACCAACGAAAACTAATTTGAACTATTATGCATACATAGCTAATTTTGTAACTGTTTAAGTTAAAGACTCCCTTGAACCACTACGCTATTTATTTTAGAAAGGAAGAATAACTTTTGTCTGAAGCTCTCCAACCTCTGGTTTCCTCTACACCGCATGTGTTTTTGCTGAGTTTACTGCACATATCGTGTTTCTTGACAAGCAAAGCACTACACACGAAGCTGGAGTTACCATACCATTGTTCTGTTTTGAAGAGCGGACCCCTTTGTCTTCCACGGCCAAGGTAACAGTTGTTCATATTTTTCG
Source organism: Oncorhynchus mykiss (assembly GCF_057628025.1). Classification (NCBI taxonomy): domain Eukaryota; kingdom Metazoa; phylum Chordata; class Actinopteri; order Salmoniformes; family Salmonidae; genus Oncorhynchus; species Oncorhynchus mykiss. The sequence goes on along the minus strand of NC_143028.1, from coordinate 59,802,695 downwards.
CCCAACCTCAAAGTATCCATGTTTTTATCATTAGGCTACAATTGAAGGGGTTGCTTGTAGTCCCGACTCGCATTGATAATTCATTGATTTTTAACGTGTAGGCAGGCCTATGTTGTGAAACAACAAGGTTAAACTTTAGAAAGTGATGGTGCAACTCTTCCTACAAGTCACGACCTACCACTCCTCGCAGCCGGAGTATGTCTATCGCAACATTGTATCCCCCTCGCGCACACTGTTTCTCGGAATTGCGCACTGCCTGATCCTTTTCACCCGGTTCAACAAATATTTATTTTGACTAATAACATGACCCCCCATGTGACCTCGTGTTTTTAATGCCAATTTATCATCATCCTTTACCTGAACCTCTGGCGTTATTTGGTGCTTTCAAAACTACTGAACTCGGGAAAAACTAGGTCAACTCAAGACCTCTGATCTTCAGAAAGTCGGTGCTCTATAAAGATGCCCCAGATTCCGACTTGGAATTCCGAGTTGGGTGAATATTCAAAAGATTTTCCCTGTCGCGAGGTCGTTTTTTCGAGTTCCCAGTTGTCTTGAACGCTCGTAAGTCGGATATTTCCGCGTTCCCAGTTGTTTTGAACGCGGCATTAGAGCAATCTAATGGAAACCTGACGTCACTTTCATGACGTTCGCCCATGATCTTATTTGGGTGGCTGTGAATGACTCACTGAGTCACAGCCACATTTCGAAAGAGACAGACAGTAATTTGAGTAATGCATAACCTATTACAGGCAACACTGCTCATCAGTCGAGACTCCATGGCATCATCCAAGCTCTTTTTAACCTATTATTTGGCACTGTTTAATGGTGGATATGATTCACATGTCTGCTATTCAAGTTCCCCTTGTCACAGATGCATTGTGTGTGTGTGTGTGTGTGTGTGTGTGTGTGTGTGTGTGTGTGTGTGTGTGTGTGTGTGTGTGTGTGTGTGTGTGTGTGTGCACTAAAAAGGGGATTTGCAGACACCAAGTTCTTCTAGCTAGTTCTGTCACTATGCATTTGAAATGTTGTCTTTATGTAACATGCATTTTCAGTGTATCCAATCTGTGGTTTAGTCACATCCTAGGCATAGCTCAATGAAACATACTAAAACAACTTATGTGACTTTCAGATGAGTGTGAACATCTCCTCTCCCGCCCCGGCGCCTACTCGTCCCCTGCGGCTGAAGCGGCTGGAGCTGGACGACCCTCAGGATGACACGGAAGCCCTGAAATGCAAGCGTCCTCGGCTGAGCCTTCCACCCTCGTCCCCTGGCCTGGCCCCCTGCCTAAGGCCCCTGAGCCACAGCCCAGACTCCGACCAGCACTGTGTGTCCTGCATTGGGCCCTACGTCCTGCTAGAACCCACCGAGGGGACAGAGACCTACAGGGCCTTCCACAGGGTTACGGAGCAGGAGTACACCTGCAAGGTATGTATTATAGCCTGCTCCATCACAGTATGGCTCCCGAGTGGTGCAACAGTCTAAGGCACTGCATCTCAGTGCCATAGGTGTCACTATAGTCCCTGGTTTGAATCCAGGCTGTATCACATCCGGCCATGATTGGGAGTCCCATAGGGCAGCGCATAATTGGCCCAGCATCGTCCGTGTTTGGCTGTGGTAGGCCGTCATTGTAAATAAGAATTTGTTAACTGACTTGCCTAGTTAAAGGTTAAATATAACAAAAATGGAGTGCAGTGGTGTACTGCAGTTTCACGGGGCCCCTGCAAGGTCTGTGCTAGGGCCCCCAACACCCAATATACACTGAGTGTAAAAAACATGAGGAACTCTTTCCATGACAGCCTGACCAGGTAAAATATATGATATCTTACTAATGTCACCTGTTAAATCCACTTCAATCAGTGTAGTTGAAGGGGAGGAGACAGGTTAAAGAAAGATTTTTAAACCTTGAGACAAAAGAGATATGGAATGTGTATGTGTGCCATTCAGAGGGTGCCTTTGAACGGGGTATGGTAGTAGGTGCCAGAGACAAAGGTTTGAGTGTGGCAAGAACGGCAATGCTGCTGGGTTTTTCACGCTCAACAGTTTCCCATGTGTATAAAGAATGGCTCACCACCCAAATGACATCCAGCCAATTGACACAACTGTAGGCCAGCATCCCTGTGGAATGCTTTTGATCCCTTGTAGAGTCCATGCCCCAACAAATTGATGCTGTTTTGAGGGCAAAGGTGGTGCAACTATATATTAGGAAGGTGTTCCTAATGTTTTGTAGTGTGTGTGTGTGTGTGCTCTTAACAAAAAAGTTAAACACAATATATAAAGTGTTTCATAAGCTGAATTACAGATCCCAGAAATGTTCCATATGCACAAAAAGCTTCTTTCTCTAAAATGTTGTGCACAAATTTGTTTACATCTGTTAGTGAGCATTTCTCCTTTGCCAAGATAATCCATCCACCTGACAGGTGTGGTATATCAAGAAGCTGGTTAAACAGCATTATCATTACAGGTTTACCTTGTACTGGGGACTATAAAAGGCCACTTTAAAATGTGCAGTTTTGTCACACAACACAATTCCATAGATGTCTCAAGTTTTGAGGTATGCTGACTGCAGGAATGTCCACCAGAGCTGTTGGCAGAGAATTTAATGTTAATTTCTCTACCATAAGCCGCCACCCATGTCTTTTGGGAGAATTTGGCAGTAGGTTCAACCGGCCTCACAACCGCAGACCGTGTGTAACCACGCCAGCCCAGGACCTCCACATCCGGCTTCTTCACCTGCGGGATCGTCTGAGACCAGCCACCCGGACAGCTGATGAAACCGAGGAGTATTTCTGTCTGTAATAGAGCCCTTTTGTGGGGAAAAACTCATTCTGATTGGCTGGGCCTGGCTCCCTAGTTGGTGGGCCTGGCTCCCAAGTGGGTTAGCCTATGCCCTCCCAGGCCCACCCATGGTTGCGCCCCTGCCCAGTCATGTGAAAACCATAGATTAGGACCTAATTCATTTATTTCCTTACATGAACTGTAACTCAGTAAAATAATTGAAATTGTTGCATTTATATATTTTTGTTCAGTGTATACACTGTCGACATGCCTTCAAATTAAAGGATTCGGCTATTTCAGCCACACCCGTTGCTGACAAGTGTATAAAATCAATCACACAGCCATGTGATCGCCATAGACAAACATTGGCAGTAGAATGGCCCCTACTGAAGAGCTCAGTGACTTTCAACGTGGTACCGTCATAGCATGCCACCTTTCCAACAAGTCAGTTCGTCAAATTTCTACTCTGCTAGAGCTGCCCGGTCAACTGTAAGTGCTGTTATTGTGAAGTGGACATGTCTAGGAGCAACAACATCTCAGCCGCAAAGTGGAAGACCACACAAGCTCACAGAACGGGAGTGCTGAAGCATGTAAAATATATTTTTTAAATAAATAATGTCTGTCATTGGTTGTATCACTCGATACCGATTTTCCAAACTGCCTCTGGAAGCTACATCAACACAAGAACTGTTTGTCAGGAGCGTCATAAAATAGGTTCCCATGGCCAAGCAGCGGCACACAGGCCTAAGATCACCATGTGCAATGCCAAGCGTCGGCTGGAGTGGTGTAAAGGTCACCACTATTGGACTCTGGAGTAGTGGAAATGCATTCTCTGGAGTGATGAATCATGCTTCACCATCTGGCAGTCCGACGGAGAAATCTGGGTTTGGTGGATACCAGGAGAACACTACCTGCCTGTAAAGTTTGGAGGAGGCGGAATAATGGTCTGGGGCTGTTTTTCATAGTTTGCGCTAGGCCCCTTAGCTTCAGTGAAGGGAAATCTTAACAGTACAGCATACAATGACCTTCTAAATTCTGTGCTTCCAACTTTGTGGCAACAGTTTGGGGAAGGCCCTTTCCTGTTTCACAAAAAGGCCCTTTCCTGTGCACAAAGCAAGGTCCATACAGAAATGGTTTGTGGAAGAACTTAACCGGCCTGCACTGAGCCCTGACCTCAACCCTATTGAATCCCTGTGATGAATTGGAATGCTGACTGCGAGCCAGGCCTAATCACCCAGCATCACTGCCCAACCTCACTAATGCTCTTGTGGCTGAATGGAAGCAAGTCCATGCAGCAATGTTCCAACATCTAGTGGAAAGAATGGATGCTGTTATAGCAGCAAAAGGGGGACCAACTCCACATTAATGGCCATGATTTTGGAATGGGAGATGGGAGAACCTTCCAGAAGGACAACCATCACTGCAGCACTACACCAATCAGGCCTTTTATGGTAGCCACTCCTCAGTAAAAGGCACATGACAGACTTCTTGGAGTTTGCCAAGAGGCACGATTCTCTGGCCTGATAAAACCAAGATTGAACTCTGGCCTGAATGCCAAGTGTCACATCTGGAGGAAACCTGGCAACATCCCTACAGTGAAACATGGTGGTGGCAGCATCATGCTGTGGGGATGTTTTTCAGCGGCAGGGACTGGGAGACTAGTCAGGATCGAGGCAAAGATGAACATCGCAAAGTACAGAGAGATCCTTGATGAAAACCTGCTCCAGGACCTCAGGCTGGGACGAGGGTTCATCTTCAAACAGTACAATGACCCTAAGCAAACAGCCAAGACAAGGCAGGAGTGGCTTCGGGACAAGACTGAATGTCCTTGAGTGGGCCAGCCAGAGCCTGAACTTGAACCCTATCAGAGATCTCCGGAGAGACTTGAAAATAACTGTGCAGAAACTCTCCCCATCCAACCTGACAGCTTGAGAGGATCTGCAGAGAAGAATGGGAGAAACTCCCCAAATACAGGTGTGCCAAGCTTATAGCACCATACCCAAGAAGACTCGAGGCTGCAATCACTGCCAAAGGTGCTTCAACAAAGTACCCAGTAAAGTGTCTGAATGCTGTTCATTGACTACAGCTCAGCATTTAACACCATAGTACCCTCCAAACTCGTCATCAAGCTCGAGACCCTGGGTCTCGACCCCGCCCTGTGCAACTGGGTACTGGACTTCCTGACGGGCCGTCCCCAGGTGGTGAGGGTAGGTAACAACATCTCCACCCCGCTGATCATCAACACTGGGGCCCCACAAGGGTGCGTTCTGAGCCCTCTCCTGTACTCCCTGTTCACCCACGACTGCGTGGCCATGCACGCCTCCAACTCAATCATCAAGTTTGCGGACGACACTACAGTGGAAGGCTTGATTACCAACAACGACGAGACGGCCTACAGGGAGGAGGTGAGGGCCCTTGGAGTGTGGTGTCAGGAAAATAACCTCACACTCAACGTCAACAAAACAAAGGAGATGATTGTGGACTTCAGGAAACAGCAGAGGGAGCCCCCCCTATCCACATCGACGGGACATTAGTGGAGAGGGTAGTAAGTTTTAAGTTCCTCGGTGTACACATCACGGACAAACTGAATTGGTCCACCCACACAGACAGGGTCGTGAAGAAGGCGCAGCAGCTCCTCTTCAACCTCAGAAGGCTGAAGAAATTTGGCTTGTCACCAAAAGCACTCACAAACTTCTACAGATGCACAATCGAGAGCATCCTGGCGGGCTGTATCACCGCCTGGTACGGCAACTGCTCCGCCCACAACCGTAAGGCTCTCCAGAGGGTAGTGAGGTCTGCACAACGCATCACCGGGGGCAAACTACCTGCCCTCCAGGACACCTACACCACCCGATGTCACAGGAAGGCCATAAAGATCATCAAGGACAACAACCACCCGAGCCACTGCCTGTTCATCCCGCTATCATCCAGAAGGCGAGGTCAGTACAGGTGCATCAAAGCAGGGACCGAGAGACTGAAAAACAGCTTCTATCTCAAGGCCATCAGACTGTTAAACAGCCACCACTAAGACTGAGTGGCTGCTGCCAACACACTGACTCAACTCCAGCCACTTTAATCATGGAAATTGATGGAAATTGATGTAAAAATATATCACTAGCCACTTTAAACAATGCTACTTAATATAATTTTTACATACCCTACATTACTCATCTCATATGTATATGTATATACTGTACTCTATATCATCTACTGCATCTTTATGTAATACATGTATCACTAGCCGCTTTAAACTATGCCACTTTGTTTACATAACCTACATTACTCATCTCATATGTATATACTGTACTCGATACCATCTACTGCATTTTGCCTATGCCGTTCTGTACCATCACTCATTCATATATCTTTATGTACATATTCTTTATCCCTTTACACTTGTGTGTATAAGGTAGTAGTTTTGGAATTGTTAGGTTAGATTACTCGTTGGTTATTACTGCATTGTCGGAACTAGAAGCACAAGCATTTCGCTACACTCGCATTAACATCTGCTAACCATGTGTATGTGAGGGGAGAGGGGGGGGGGGTTGGCGGACCTTCCTTGTGGGGTGTGTGGTTCCAGTAATGGCGTGGCGTGCACAATGAGCATGCTGTGTTGGCTTAGTCAAGTCATTTAATTGTCACTACTGGCTTATAGCAGGGTTTCCCAAACTTGGTCCTGGGGTCTCCCTGGGTGCACATTTTTGGCTTATGCCGAAAACCAAAACGTGCACCCAGGTGGGGCCCCAGGACAAAGTTTGGGAAACCTTGGCTCACAGTGAGGTTGACCTATGCACATATATTTTTGGTGTGACTTTGTTTGACAACGAGTTCACTCGTTGGGTACATTACCCTCAGGAGAAGACATTCATATAGTTTGTAATTTGACCATGACCTTATGAACTATGACCTCTAACCTAACTCTAACCCGTCTCCACTACCAGGTGTTCTCTATGAGGCGGTACCAGGAGTTCACCGCCCCCTACGTCCGCCTGCTGCCCCACAACAACATTTGCCGCATCGCCGAGGTGATAACAGGCGAACAAAGCGTCTTTGTCTTCTTTCAGCGCAACTACGGCGACATGCACTCGTACGTGCGCACATGCAAGCGGCTCCAGGAGGAAGAGGCGGTGCTTCTCTTCCGCCAGATGGCGGTGGCGGTGACACACTGTCACAAGCATGGGGTGGTCCTGCGCGATCTCAAGCTGCGCAAGTTTGTCTTCGTAGACCAGCAGAGGTTAGTAGTTTATGCGCTTCATTTAAAGTGGCAATCAGCAGTTGAAACGATAACAAAACTCCTCAGTAAAAAGCTGAGGGATTAATAAATGTAACGACTGACCATATATTATATAAATATTCTAGTTTTAACCATATTTTGAGGAAATACAGTGTTTGTTTATATTGACTTTGTTTACTATCATTGGAGTAAAACAGGCTATTATTTTGTGTTCTGATGAGATGTTATGTTCTTCAGGAACCAATGAATCTGGTTGCCCCTTAACTTAATTAACTTAACCTAATTTTAGCTGAGCAACATGGTCATTGGATGTTCTGTTTGCAGGTTGGATTGACTTACAGTAGTGACTGAGACGTGGCCCAAATTCGTCATCTAAATGTTTACTTGAGACACATCAGCCAGGCATATGTCGACTAAGTTCAGTTGCATTATGTCACTGCTAAAGAAGGCCATTAAAGTTCCTCATGATGCCTTTATCACACCATCATAACAGCTATGTCATATGACTAGGGCTATATTTCTCCCACCCCGTAAACACAGGTGTCATTCCAGACAGTTATGTAAGGTGTATTATGCATATGACCCAGTGCACCATCAATGAATAACACAAAGCAGAAAACATGTCGCACCATGGGGGTATGATGATGACTATATCTCTCTCTGGTTTTCCTTCCTTTCAGGACCAAACTTGTTCTTCAGAACCTGGAAGACTCCTGTCTGCTCCACGGGGACGACGACTCTCTTACGGACAAGCACGGCTGCCCGGCCTACGTGGGCCCAGAGATCCTCAACTCGCACCACTCGTACTCAGGGAAGGCTGCTGATGTCTGGAGCCTGGGCGTGGTGCTCTACACCATGCTGGTGGGTCGCTACCCGTTCCAGGATGTGGAACCTGCCGCTCTCTTTAGTAAGATCCGCCGGGGGACCTTCACAGTGCCAGAGTCGCTCTCGGTGCGGGCTAAGTCGCTGGTGTGCTGCATGCTGCGTAAAGCACCCTTGGAGAGACTGGAGGCCTCAGAATTGCTGCTCCACCCGTGGCTGAACTGTTCCAATAACACAACACCTCCCAACATGCACCTCAACCCCAGGAACTGCACTGACCAAGTGGTCCCCAACTACACAGAAGATACTAAGGACACAGGCTGTTTCTAGAATAAAAATAAAAATGTCCTCTGTCCCAGTGATGCAAGTAGAGCAGTATCATCTCCATAGAGGGACTACTGGTAATGCAGGGTTTTTTCCTACCTACCTGACACTTAAGAAACATAACATAGTCACATGGCATTACATATTTCCAAAGTAAACCTCTTATGCTAATGTCTAACTGCAGTTTGGTATCAAAGCAGTCAAGCTTTGTTAATCTGTTGTTAGACATTAGCATGTATAGATGTTGAAGTTGTGCTTTTGAAGAAGTTGTGAACGTGTTATGCAGGGCCCTTAATCCAAATTGTTACCAAATGTATTATATAGTTCGGTGTCATGAAGCATGTATTTGTTTAGGTAGTGACATTGCGGTTACGCAAAGCAGTAACTACTAACTACTGGATCTCCTGGCAACGTGTAACAGACGCCTCCTTCGAGTTAGATGTATATCTGCTTGTCAAGGGTCCAATGCAGTTATTTCCACACTGCAGTGTAACCTCAAGAAAAGCGCTTTTCAAAAGCTACCCAACTATTGTGCTTTAACCAATGGACATTGTTTTGTTGACTCAATGGGAATAACAGGTGAAAACAGTCCTCGGGATCCCTTGCCCCATATAGAAGCAGACTGTCTAGCAGTATTCCCTTTTTGCTGGAAGCAGTAATTTGACCCATATTTGATTGTGAGCAACTCTGTTGGGACACTAAATTGAAGCTGTATACTGAACAAAAATGTAAACACAACAATTTCAAAGATTTTACTGAGTTACAGTTCATAGAAGGAAATCAGTCAACTGAAATAATTTAATTTGTCCCTAATCTATGGATTTCACATGACTGGGCAGGGGCGCAGGAGGAGCCCACTGCAGAGCCAGGCCTAGCCAATCAGAATGAGGTTTTCTCCACAAAAGAGCTTAATTACAGACAGAAATAGTCCTCAGCACCCCCTCCCCCCTCAGACGATTCCGCAGGTGAAGAAGCCGGATGTGGCGGTCGTGGGCTGGCGTGGTTACATGAGGTCTGCGGTTCTGAGGCCGGTTAGACGTACTGCCAAATGTTTTAAAATTACTTTGGAGGCGGCTTATGATAGAGAAATGAACATTTTATCTCTGGCAACAGCTCTGTTGGACATTTCTTCAGTCAGCATGCAAATTGTACATCTGTGGCGTTGTGTGACAAAACTACATTGTATTGTCCTCAGCAGCAGGTGCACCTGTGTTATCATCATGCTGTTTAATCAGCTTCTTGATATGACACACAGGAGAAATGCTCACCAACAGGAATGTAAACAAATTTGTGCACAAGATTTGAGAAAAGCATTTTGTCTTATGGAAAATGTCTGGGATCTTTTATTTCAGCTCATGAACTGTAACCTTTATTTAACTAGGCAAGTCAATTAAGAACAAATTGTTATTTACAATGACAGCTGACCCCGGCCAAACCAGGACAATGCTGGGCCAATTGTGCACATGAAACATGTGATCTTCTTTACATGTTGCGTTTTTATTTTTGTTCAGTATATATCTGACAGGATTGATACCTGATGCCTCTGAACTTGACAAAATCCTAGAATACTTGAAGCACGTTTTGTGCCTTTGTTTGTGTGTACTGTTGTTTACATATTTGAGTGACAAATCTGGATCGTTTCAACCATTAAAGTGCCTTGTTTTCATAACCACAGTTTGTTGTAGACCCCCTCCCCTCTCTTATATCCCTATCAGAAGTTCACCAAGCTTTTCTTTACCAAAGAATTAAGCTACCCTCATTTATTACGTATCGTGTGATGATCCAGGTTTAGTGAGCTGTGATTCAGTGATAGTTCAGCGTGGTGTCCTAGATCCCAAGACAAGTGTAGTCGTCATGACCTCAAGGTTAGATCCTGAAGGATACAGTGCTGTAGTGTACTTTAAACACCCATATAATGGTGAGACTGTTTAGTATCTGTTGAACTGAACAAGGGCATCACATACATTACACAGTAATGTGTGGTGTTAGTCGTGATGCCTGCATGCAGTTCGCTAACCCTAAATAGATCGCAGATCCTACTTCACTATGCCATAGATCTTGTGAGACTTTAAATACTTTTTTATATATATTTATATATGATGCAAAAGAAAGTACACTACATTTGTTTTTCTTAGGTTGGAGGGTTGGTGGATGTACTTATGTAAAAGTATTGTCATTTTCCAGTAAAAAATAAATCCTTCAAACGGTTTGCCAATAAATGTTTTTTGTAATAAGACCAAACTTTGTCGTTGGAGATTGTAACTCACTTGTTCATTACCCATCTCTATTTCTGTTTTCAGGGTCAGATAAATATCAGTCAGATTAATACTAGGATGTACAGGCGACCTGAATATTATCAAGAGTAGCGTACAAGGACAGAGGTTATGACCAATTCATATTAAAGATATGATTATTGCTACTATTCACAATTTATAGTACTGATCTACTAGCTAGTCCCAAACCCTGTACTGGTTGGATTACACCAATTTTGAAAGGAAAACAAATCTCACCCAAGTTTGTCAAAAGAATTACACATCTACATGATTTAATCCGTGTAATAAAAACAGGGAAGTGAGGCAGTTTTAGTCAAGACCTTTATTATACATGGTGACAAATCAAATGGATACAAGTTTAGTGAAATAAAACCACAAGTATGAGGTCGTGTAAGCTGCCAGTCATTAGCACAAGACTAAAATAAATGTGCCAATGATGCAAGAGTTCCGCAACAATATTATCTCGCTTCTTAGTATTTAATTGGCCCATATCATCCGGAAGTGGGAGGCAATAAGCTTGCATGTCCTTGCCATGACAACCACCTTATTTTCACACATGGGCCACATTGAACACAAATCAATGTTGAAAGTCTAAAACAGCTGCTCTGTCGACAAAGATAATCAACAAGAAAATGTGTACTGTAGACATGTCTACCTGCACAAAGTGTTTGTCAAAAGTCAATATGCTGATAACTTAGGATGTTGCTGACATTTGAAATCAAATTCAGGAATAGGTTTGTGGTTTCAACGTCACTAGAGGCAGATAGATATACATCACATAGAAGGGACTAAATGAAACTTTACAATACCTACTGTATCATTCTACCATTTTGTACCTAATGTACGAAGGATATGAGTCTTTCACATTTTACTTATACAAAAAAGGTGCAAGAGCAAGATGTATGCCACATACAGTAACACTGTCCAGCTGGTAGTCAATAGGACAACCAAAATACTGATACAGGAGCTGTGACCATTGAAAGACGACTAACCAACCACTCACTACTGAGCCTAAATAGGTATCCTTGCTCTTCAGTCCACCCATTAGTCACAAATGCATTATTGTATATTCAGTACATGCTTCATTTGATCAGGAAAGTTGGACCATAGGCATCACTGATCTCTACAGGGAGTTTTTGCAGTGGAAATTATAAATCAGACTTTAGATGTCTTGAGACTGTCTAAAATTACATTTAAAAATGCCACACACCGGGGGCACTGCTCTAACTAAACACACACAAAAAATGCTTCAACTAAAGCAATACCTAAAAAAGGCTTTAAGTTATATTAAAATACAAGATATGTCAATTCAAACAGTATACTCTACAAGCAGAGTTTGTACTACATATGAGAAGTCACATAAGTCCTTAAAACACACAATGGAATTCAGAATCTAGTCTTGATTCTCGAGTGCTTTTGGAACAGATACAGCAGAATCGTATTTGCTGGCTTGACCCATAAAACTATAGACTGCACTTGTCGCTAAATAAAAACAAATAAACAATTGTAGGCTTGAGTAGCATTGGTATGGAAGGTAGAACATCACCAAGAGGCAGACTGATTCAAGCTGTGATATGACTTTTCCATCAGCTGAGATTGAAGTGACAGTATTGGTTGGCCAACTGCAAACAGCAGTTTTATGGATGTAGCTACAGTGGAGGAAACCTAAATTGAGTCTGCCCCCTGGTGTTCAAACATGCGCTCAAGCATGCAGTCAGAGAATGGTCCTATACCTAAACCTTGAGTGCCAATTTGGTATGAGAACAGCTCACACTTTGGAATGGTAAAGCTTGAAAAACATAATACAAATCTAAAACTTTGCTTAATTAATGTATTATCAAAACCAGCAAAGAGAATGTAAAATAAGTTGCAAATGAATGAGTGCCAGGACATGCTCGAATACCAGGTCAAACACACCAAACAAAGCTTTTGCTTCTGATAATCAAGGTAAGGAGAACGTAGCGATGGAAAATTAAAATGCTAAACACAAATACATGGGAATAATCCTCATCTGAACATGAGTAACAGATCTCCAAGCTCAGTCTGATTTCCGCAGTAAGAGGTTCACCACACAAAGTCAGAAAAAAAACAGAAGTATAATCCCAACACGAAATATGATGAGTTTAAGATGAGTTGTATAAGAAATGGTGATGTGGGTACAGACAGACATCCAGTATACTGTCTGGTCCTGTATGAGACTGGGACTTCACTGGGCACACAGGGCACCATACCTGCTGATCGAAAAAATACATGGTTTAGATTAAAGGATTAGACAGACCCAAATGATGCATCCATGAACAGTACTAATTCAACATACAAAATAACTTTGACACTTAAAAGAAAGTAAAACAGTTTCATGCTTTATCATATTTTAGGGTTTTCTATGAAGAATCCAGGCTGTGTGTCCTCCTCACCTCTCTTCATCCATGTTCTCATAATCTTCATCCAGCTCCAGGTCCAGTTCGTTGCCAATGCCAGAGTCCCGTGGGGCCATGAATAAACTAACACACGAGGACAAAAGCAAACGTTGCTCACTATAGACCACTTCAATGTACAAGCAATTACAGTGCCTTGCGAAAGTATTCGGCCCCCTTGAACTTTGCGACCTTTTGCCACATTTCAGGCTTCAAACATAAAGATATAAAACTGTATTTTTTTGTGAAGAATCAACAACAAGTGGGACACAATCATGAAGTGGAACGACATTTATTGGATATTTCAAACTTTTTTAACAAATCAAAAACTGAAAAATTTATTTTGAATGACTGCCTAGGACACTTATACATGTATCCATTTAGCTTTGAGCAAAGTATTTATTGCTCCCGAGTGAAGCGGTGGTCTAAGGCACTGCATCTCAGTGCTAAAGGCATCACTACTGACCCTGGTTTGATTCCAGGCTGTATCACAACCAGCCGTGAATGGGAGTCTCAGAGCGGAGCACAATTGGCCCAGCATCATTCGGGTTAGAGTTTGGCCGGGGTAGGCCATCATTGTAAATAGGAATTTGTTCTTAACTGACATGCCTAGTTAAATAAAGGTACAATTAAATGTAAACATATTTTGTCAGTATGCAGTTAGATTGTCTATGACCAACCATGTACAGATTATAAACAGATGATTTCCACTCAGATAAAAGAATACCATACCCAGATAACCGACACGTCCAATGGACATTAGAAGTTAAAAAGGTATAGTTCACTCAAAAACATAGTGGTTTATTTTGTTCCTATGTTAACTGTTAATACAATCCCAAATCATTGTGTAGTCAGCAGTCAACTTTTCAAGGTGGAGCACTTTCAGTACAGAGGAAAAAACGGTGGTGATGTGTTTTTCAGTCTTCAGTCTTACCTGACCGAGCGGCACGTGAAGAAGACGATCCTCTTCAGCCTTGTGTTGTAGAAGAAGTAGTTGAAGGACCACATGTTGCCCTCCTCTCCGTACGGGTCAGAGTCCAGGTCTGGGTTGTAGCTGCAACGTCCAAAACAATACGGCCTGTACATTCAGGTTTACAAATGGCATTCATGCCTCCCCTCAAGGGAAAACAAAATAACACAGAAAATTGATTATTGCTTGTCATATATCTGAAAGGATTGGATGGGTGTAAGCAATATGGTAGTGGCTCCACCTAGCACGCTGATGCTTGTGCCAGAGTTTCTAGTAATAGTTCTGCCAACTCCGGACCAAAAATACCCTCTCTATGGTTAATAAAAAGTGGCGTTGCTCACCTGTAGATGTCACACTCGGACAGGCAGATCTCAGCGTCGATGGCCTCCCACAGCTGGGGCTGAAGCAGACTATAATCCTCCCCGGCCGCCGCCGACAGACTACTGTTCACCGCGTTGAACACCTGAGGTCACACACTATGTTAATAATGGCATACAAAATGCATAACTTCCGTGTATATCCAGCCAGGTAAGAATTCAGCCAAGACTGTCCATGACTAGACATATAGTTTCAAGCACTGTGTGCTATACTTTACATTTTTGAGTTAATATGTTAGTCCCCTTCTGTAGCCTTTTGTCCTCCAGGTAATGGATTACAGACTCATTCCATATAAGACCAGACATGCTTTGGGTTGTGTACAAGCTGCCTCGGCACATCAAGCCCAATCAACTCATGCTGCTGTGTACCAGTCTGCTGTTCCCACATGCTTCAAGAGGGCCACCATTGTTCCTGTTCCCAAGAAAGCTAAGGTAACTGAGCTAAACGACTACCTTTGAGAGACTAGTCAAGGACCATATCACCTCCACCCTACCTGACACCCTAGACCCACTCCAATTTGCTTACCGCCCATATAGGTCCACAGACGATGCAATCTCAACCACACTGCACACTGCCCTAACCCATCTGGACAAGAGGAATACCTATGTGAGAATGCTGTTCATCGACTACAGCTCAGCATTTAACACCATAGTACCCTCCAAACTCGTCATCAAGCTGGGTACTGGACTTCCTGAAGGGCCGCCGCCAGGTGGTGAGGGTAGGCAACAACATCTCCACCCCGCTGATCCTCAACACTGGGGCCCCACAAGGGTGCGTTCTGAGCCCTCTCCTGTACTCCCTGTTCACCCACGACTGCGTGGCCACGCACGCCTCCAACTCAATCATCAAGTTTGCGGACGACACAACAGTGGTAGGCTTGATTACCAACAACGACGAGACGGCCTACAGGGAGGAGGTGAGGGCCCTCGGAGTGTGGTGTCAGGAAAATAACCTCACACTCAACGTCAACAAAACTAAGGAGATGATTGTGGACTTCAGGAAACAGCAGAGGGAACACCCCCCTATCCACATCGATGGAACAGTAGTGGAGAGGGTAGCAAGTTTTAAGTTCCTCGGCATACACATCACAGACAAACTGAATTGGTCCACTCACACAGACAGTATCGTGAAGAAGGCGCAGCAGCGCCTCTTCAACCTCAGGAGGCTGAAGAAATTCGGTTTGTCACCAAAAGCACTCACAAACTTCTACAGATGCACAATCGAGAGCATCCTGGCGGGCTGTATCACCGCCTGGTACGGCAACTGCTCCGCCCACAACCGTAAGGCTCTCCAGAGGGTAGTGAGGTCTGCACAACGCATCACCGGGGGCAAACTACCTGCCCTCCAGGACACCTACACCACCCGATGTTACAGGAAGGCCATAAAGATCATCAAGGACATCAACCACCCGAGCCACTGCCTGTTCACCCCGCTATCATCCAGAAGGTGAGGTCAGTACAGGTGCATCAAAGCTGGGACCGAGAGACTGAAAAACAGCTTCTATCTCAAGGCCATCAGACTGTTAAACAGCCACCACTAACATTGAGTGGCTGCTGCCAACACACTGACACTGACTCAACTCCAGCCACTTTAATAATGGGAATTGATGGGAAATTATGTAAATATATCACTAGCCACTTTAAACAATGCTACCTTATATAATGTTACTTACCCTACATTATTCATCTCATGTGCATACGTATATACTGTACTCTATATCATCGACTGCATCCTTATGTAATACATGTATCACTAGCCACTAACTATGCCACTGTTTACATACTCACCTCATGTATATACTGTACTCGATACCATCTACTGTATCCTGCCTATGCTGCTCTGTACCATCACTCATTCATATATCCTTATGTACATATTCTTTATCCCCTTACACTGTGTATAAGACAGTAGTTTTGGAATTGTTAGTTAGATTACTTGTTGGTTATTACTGCATTGTCGGAACTAGAAGCACAAGCATTTCGCTACACTCGCATTAACATCTGCTAACCATGTGTATGTGACAAATAAAATTTGATTTTGAATTTGATTTGATTTGATTTAGGGAAAGCCACGATGCAAAACCAGCAGAATATGCTGGTTCAGGTGTAAGCAATTCATAACAGCAATGCGAGACATGTACAGGTACAGGCACTGTTGTGTAGGTATGAGATGTTAATTAGATCCTCACCCAGTTAACGCTGGGCTCTCTGCTAAAGTCGTGGCTCTTGGTGCGGCTGAAGTCATAGTCGGGGCGGAAGGATTCGTTGAGGGTGGCGATCAGGTAAAAGAGGGTCTTCCTGCTGCACTTGTCAGAGAGAGGCCCTTCCCCCTCGTCTCCACTCTGACTCAACCTGCAACCACAGCACAAAACCAGACACACACTTGTTAGTGTTATGAACATGCTCAGTCCAAACTCGTTCATACTAATGCATTCTTGTCATTTGAACTGTGCTTGACAGGAACTTCAGGATTCTTCATGTGACCAGTCCATGGGCATTACATAATACAGATAGAAGTCTAATGACTAGAACATATTCAATTCACTATCACTATGTTATGCATCTACTTTAGTGTGTTCTCTACATGCATTAGCTACATTTATCTACAAAACACTGACCATTTTTCCCCATTACTGAATAGACCTCTGAGTTCCTATGGTGGTGGTGTAGTGTGGACTGAAGTCTTACTTGTTGGGGCTTATTCCTAAGGACTGTGGAGGGGACAGGGCTTCCAGGACATGAGGCAGTCCCTCCTGACAGAACTGCTTGAACATCTGCTTGTCCTCGCCTGCCATCTTGCAAGAGTAGCTCTCGATCCTGAGAAAAGACATGGTTCATCACATCATGCATACACTTAAACTATGTGGTTGCTGAAAATCTATTTCCTGTGTAGCAGTTCAGTTATGTTAGATCTTCATAGCGAGGCATTGAAGTGTTGGCCAATTCTGTGCAAATATTGTTCATTTGGAGGTCTACATAGCAAATTGGCTATTGGCACCATCTACCTGTTGATAACTTACCTTCCTATTATCTGACAGTCCCCCGTTTCAATGGTGAGTCTGGTGTTTATGGCTTCAAAACTAGAATTCTCCAGGAGTTTCATCTTGACAGTTTATTTATTTTTATCATGCAAAATATTAAGTGTTTAAAATGCATATACTCATTCCCTATCTAGCCCCTAGGCTTAGAGACGACCGTAAAAGGCTACAATCTGCCACCACCAGGAGGTCATGTAGCCAATTCTGATAAACAAAATGACACTTGTCTTTTTCGCAATCCTCTGTCTTACACGTTAGTTAGATATGCAACAATGGTCGAACGAATTTAACTAACCTAACAATTAACTATGCACTGGCCCACATCAAATAAACTCGGTCAAATGTGTCGTTCAAAAACAGCGAACACACAAACTTTTCAGGCCTTACTGTATCCAACTGGAAACATTTCGTGCAATAACAATGATTACCTTGAATTTAAATACCTCCGACCACAGAGCTAACTGGTCGTGGAGATCCTCATCTCCCGCGCACAAAACAGTCTGTTGTATCTAGCGCTCACTCAATGCAATACCAAAGTAATCAATTTCAATCACAAACTTTAAATTCAATTTCAATTTCACAAACTTTAAATTCATTTACGGATGATGTAAAGATCTTTGTCGAGGGCTTATGGCACTTATATGTCTGATAAAAATGTCTTCCTTTTTACTGTGAAATTTCCAATATCTGCCATTAAATAAACTGAAATTAGATAGACAGTTCTTCATCCCAGCTTTTGTATCAGAATTTGAAGAGAAATCCCAGGCTTCTCGAAGCCTTTCGCCTTCGCTATGCACCTGAATTTGTCTGTAAAAACGGCAACCCAGTTTTGATGTTTTGATCCTTCCTCAATGTAACTGCACTTCCTTCTTCTCTCCAAGGCCAGTTCCTCTTTTACCGGATTTTTCCTCGAGAGGGCGCCATGGGGGCCAGATAAACATGCAATGACGTAGCTAGTAATTATAACACCCCCTTGCTCATCTTCCAGCTACATTCTCACTTGCGTTAGTTAGTTAAAACACATACACAAATATATTTAAATTATTAAAATACGTATTGGTCGATATTGATGTCATTAAACGGCAGTATGCCATCACTATATATGTACAGTACTGATCTGTCATAAATTGGAATGTGCAAATGGCTCCTTTAAAACGTATTTCCTGAATATAGTTACGTTTCGTTTCGCTTTTCATTTAGACTTCTGATCAGTGGCGTGTATTCATTGATGCAAAGGGAAGGCTTCCCCCCCCCAAAAATGGACCAATACTAAAATAAAATAATGTATATTTCGTCTGTCTGTGTTTCATAATTTGCCTTCATTTCGCAAGAGGCTGAATGTGTCTCACACGAGAAAGCATTCGGCGAGCAAAACAGCGCCCCTCTGTCTCTCTACGTGTAAGCCATCTATCTGATGCTGTCTGGTCCAAACGAGTATGGCATTGCTGCCGCCCTAAGCATCGAAGCCCACGGAAGCCAGGAAGCATCCGGTCTCCCTTGACAAAAAAAAAATATACAAAAATGAGCCAATCAGCGTTGAGATAAACTGAGCGAGCACAAATGTGAATGGTCCTGGCCGTTGCAAAAAAAAGATGTCAAAGGAAGCCAGCTTGGATTTGGCCTCACTCCTATCATACCTCATTTATTGAAAAAATTGAATTGTTGCATCTCGTTGTGTTGTTGTCCTCCAGTGGCTGGCTAGCCATCTAGCTACAATTGGCCCTTTCCTAAATTAACTATGGATGGAGATAGTGATTTGGACTTCTGGTTTTACGTAATTCCCCATACTGGCCAATGACTATAATGCGATTCTGATCCAACCATTAATTCATACATTGTTGTGCCCCTGGCCTGAGAGGATGGAAGTGCAATATGTAGCTAGATGTAGAAGGCTAATGTTAACTAGCTAAAGTTGCCCATTCATGGAGGTTAGGTTAGAGAGCAAGCATTTTAGCCAGGTAGCCTAGGACAACAAAACATATAAGTATTTTACAGTATGACAGAGTGATAGACCGTTTCATCAACATCAAAGAGAGGAGGATGGCATTGGCCTTTCTCTACAAGTAGGGTGAGTCAACATGTTTTCTACTTGCACAAATGCGCACACGCACACAGAAATCAGAATCATGGACAGCCACATCATATGTAGCTTATGTTGATTGGACTAAAATGGGTGTATCTTTTAATTGTCACTGTATTTGTTAAGAGAATTATGTTTTCAATGTTCATAAACTGAACTTCAATTAAACTACTCGGTCTGTTACCAAGAATTTGTAAGGTTCTTGTTGAAATGAAACAGACAGAGGCCAGTCTACAATAGTCAGCAACGTTTTTTTTACGAGAACTCTGGCCATCGTTACATGTACATTGGTTTATATACCTCTCATTTCATCATAAATGTCCCTCCTCCTCTCAGACAATGACAATATAGTTTACAAGTCTTCATACATTGCTTATCACATCCTACAACATGTTACATAATCTACTGCAAGTCCAATGTTTCTCCCCTCCCTAGGTGGGGAGACTTCCTTCCCTGTTATCAGTTTCACAGTGGTCACAAGTTGTCTGTCACAAGTTAACTTGCTTGACCATGATGTAGGTCATGTAACTGTTTGTTACTGTACAGTACATGCAATATGCTTTGTGGACTTCACTGGACAGAGGTTGGCTTCACCAGTGATTTTACCCACTCACCGCTACTGCTTCTGATCTTGATAATAGCTACACACATAAAGAGAAGGTTCAAGTTCTATAATTACATTCAAATGTTGAGGCAAAGGAAAGGTTTTCTATTGTCAACAGTTGTGGAAACTGTACGAAGAAGTCTGATAGCCATATTACGTAACTGAAAGCTGATCAGCTGAGAATCCCCTTTGCACCCCTTTGCACTTTTATAGCTAAAGTATACTTATGGCTAAAATATCACGTTATTTAGTTTACAATACAATATAAATATTGTCCTTAGTGTGCTGTCAAAGTGAAAGGGTACTGTCAAAGTGAACGTTTCCATTTTGCATAATGTTGTTTTTCACTTTGTTATTCTTCTGTATCATGATTTTCTTTTGCTTGTAATTTCATAAAATAGGTCAAACTATGTCTTCTCATGAGGTGACGTTCACAAGCAATTTAAGATTAAAAGGAGGGTAAGAATAAAGGTTATTCATAATAAAGTTAGGCATAGCCTATGTTTGTGTGGTTCTCATTTCTGATTTCCTGATAATG
Organism: Oncorhynchus mykiss; assembly: GCF_057628025.1. NCBI lineage: Eukaryota > Metazoa > Chordata > Actinopteri > Salmoniformes > Salmonidae > Oncorhynchus > Oncorhynchus mykiss. Next base: position 59,782,245 of record NC_143028.1, on the reverse strand, counting down.
TCTAAATAGGCAGGTCAATAAAGGGCCAAAGAGCAATGATAGTGACACATAATATGACATACTGTAATATGTGAAAATCAGCACATGCAATATCTGGTCTCTGACCAAGTTTAAATTAGCATTGTTCTATGCATTGATGAAAAGGTAATTTTTCTACTGCAGTGGAGGAGCTAGCCCAGTTGTTGAGTGAGGCCATCAGCTGTGGTGACAAAGAGGAAGCCAAGAGGTGTTTGGAGCAGCTGGCAGAGTTGTGTGTGCCAATGTCTGTCAGGATCTCCCACAAGGCTTACTCCCAGGACTCTATTCGGTATGTGGAATCATTTAGTAGTGTTCTGTTGGTCATACTTAACATTACATAGGATTGTCCTATACTGTATATGAGAGCAAACACAAGTGGAATAATCGACATGACAATAATCGACCACGAGGTACAAGGGATTGTGGATGACTTACTTTACACTTTAGCTCCCACCTTTCTCTTGAAAAACTGAATGAATAGTAAAACCTTTGTAAATGTGTTTAAGTGCAGAGTAATTCAGACCCAGTTACCTTTTCTGGTTGCTTTGCTGCAGTTTGAAGTTGGGAGTCGGGGATGCACATTCAGATAACTATGTTCCTGTTGCCTTGTTGGTAACACCCGACATGACCATTTCAGATCTGAAAGAGAAGGTAAAACAAATGATTGATGCAACTCTATTTTCACCAACAGCAATTAAACAATATCATATTTATTTTTTAAATATGTCATATATTTTTTCTCTATTTATTCAGTGTCTTTAATACACATATTTGTATGAAAACAAGTAGAGACAAAGCTCCCATGTATTCTTGAATCTCTCCACAGATCAATACCAACCATGAATTTAATCCATCTCTGCAGAGCTGGGTGATCAGGAAGCGTCTGGCCGAGGACTAACACTCAGCCATTGTTTGAGGAATAATGAAGACCAGGCCTACTTGTACATCAAGTCTGCCCATGCTGTCAACCTCAGCTGGGATCAACTGAACCAGGAGGAGCACCATCGGCTAGACCGTAAGGACACTCCACCCTACAGCACCATTTGGTCTTCCAAAAATAACCTATTATACTGAGCAAGGCCCACAGGTTGTCAGTATATCAGCTTGTGACACACACATGCACACTTAAAGGATAGGTAGCCTAAATGTAACCACATGTATTATATGGATTTGCATTAGTATATGCATCAAAAGTCCCAATGAAAGGTTACACCTTCCTTTAACATCTTTTGAGTTCTTAAATAAAACTGATCAAAATTCCGAAGAATGCCGAAGTCAGATTTTTTTTTTTGCAGGATGTGACATAATATGGAAGACCCGGCAAGCCAGCATATTCTCTCTGTGTAAACTCCAACAGAAATACCTTCAACTGTATAACTTCAAATAAAACAAAAACAAATAGTTTCCACCAAGGTTATTGTAGTTTTATTATAGTTTTTATATTTATATTTGAAATTCAGTTTAGTTTCAGTTAGATTTCAGAATTGGTTGACTAGTTTTTATTGATTTTGAGTTCATATAATTATTTATATTTTGTGATTATATTATCAAGTTTCAGTTTTAGTGTGCTGTAGGCCTATAGTTATGTCACGCCTACTCCCGCTCTCTCACACCAGGTCTACTAACCACCGGTCCAGGCAACCCACATTATGCACAGCTAGCAGCCATTATTGCGCACACCTTCTACCCTTTGTTACGCACACCTGGACTTCATTATCACCCTGATTACGCCCCCTTTATTTAGCCTTCAGTAGCCTCAATCTTCAGGCAGTATTGGTTTTGTTTATGTTCTGTACATTACTCCTGTTTTGATTATCTTCATGTTTCTTAGTATTAAACTCACCTTCTGCACCTGCTTCCTGACTCCCTGCGTATATGTTACAAGTTTTTTTCAGTCACCCCCAAAGCCAATTCGTTCCAGTCATTGGCAGCAGAGAACTGGAAGGAAAGGGGGCCAAAGGAGGAATTGGGCGTGACCAGTGAAATATACCTGCTGGAGCGCGTGCTATGGGTGGGTGCTGCTTTGGTGACCAGTGAGCTGCGATAAGGTGGGGCTTTACCTAGCAAGGACTTATAGATGACCCGGAGCCAGTGGGTTTGGCGACAAATATGAAGCGAGGGCCAGCCAACGAGAGCATACAGGTCACAGTGGTGGGTAGTATATGGGGCTTTGGTGGCAAAACAGATGGCACTATATTAGACTGCATCCAATTTTCTGAGTAGAGTGTTGGAGGCTATTTTGTAAATGACATTGCCGAAGTCGAGGATCGGTAGGATAGTCAGCTTTACGAGGGTGTGTTTGGCAGCATGAGTGAAGGATGCTTTGTTGCACAATTCTAGATTTAATTTCGGATTGGAGATGCTTAATATGAGTCTGGAATGGGAGTTTACAGTCTAACCAGACACCTGGGTATTTGTAGTTGTCCACATATTCTAAGTCAGAACCGTCCAGAGTAGTGATGCTAGGCGGGCGGGAAGGTGCGGGCAGCGATCAGTTGAAGAGCATGCATTTAGTTTTACTTGCATTTAAGAGCAGTTGGAGGCCACGGAAGGAGAGTTGTATGGCATTGAAGCTCATCTGGAGGTTAGTTAACACAGTGTCCAAAGAAGGGCCAGAAGTATACAGAATGATGTCATCTGCGAAGAGGTGGATCAGAGAATCACCAGCCGCAAGAGCGACATCTTTGATGTATACAGAGAAAAGAGTCGGCCCAAGAATTGAACCCTGTGGAACCCCCATAGAGACTGCCAGAGGTCCGGACAACAGGCCCTCCGATTTGACACACTGAACTCTGTCTGAGAAGTAGTTGGTGAACCAGGCGAGGCAGACATTTGAGAAACCAAGGCAGTTGAGTCTGCTGATAAGAATGCTGTGATTGACAGACTCGAAAGCCTTGGCCAGGTCAATCATTGCGGCTGCACAGTATTGTCTTTTGTCGGTGCCGATTATGATATTGTTTAGGATCTTGAGCGTGGCTGAGGTGCACCCATGACCAGCTCGGAAACCAGATTGCATAGAGGAGTATAGGTACGGTGGGATTCGAAATGGTCGGTGATCTGTTATGCCTTGCCTATGCTGTGCCTTGTTGGAGGAGGGGTGATAGAAGCAGACTGATACGCACATAAAAGACGCAGTCAGTCCTTTCTTGCTCCATCCGTAAACACACAGGGTTGTTTTTCATGCCTCTTTCGGAATCTCCTTAACTTTAAGGGTTGCTGTATCCATTTGCAAAGCAATCAAACCGTGCCAGGACTTTTACATTTGGGATCAAGTGTTTGGTTGAATTTTCTGAATGCTGTCTCACCGCACAGTCTTGCCAGACTGGATGAATAAACTAACTATTGCTTTTATTTTGTAAACTCATTTGAATGAGGTTGCCATGTTTCTGCTCTTTTCATGCAAACTGTTCAAGTTGGTTGTCCTGATGTGCAGCTACGAATAGCTGTTGGCTGTCTCACCTTGTCTTTATTCTGAAACTGTTTGTATGATTCTTTGTGGGCGCTGTATAGATGAACTTTGAGGTAGGTTGGGTTTTCCTTTTATCTCTGTTCCACACACGCTACCATCTTCTGACACTACAATACATTTTATTTTGTCCTTTCCAGCAATGTACTCAAAACAATCCCATACAGGGCTTTACCTTTTGCTGCCGCTATTGTTCACGCCTATGGTTCACTCTCTGCGCATGCCCACAGATTTCTTCCCTTAGCTACTGATAGCGGGTGAACAAGTTTTTATGACTCCAATCTAAGTGTATGTAAACTTCCGACTTGTATATTGCAAAGTTTGGTAACAGAATGACGGCACAAACAGCCCAAACCGTCATTCTGTCATGCTGTTATCAAGCTTTATATCTGCACTGTTCTTAAATATGTTAATGTAAAATTTTCGGTGGAAATTGTTATAAGTAGTCCTTGTGCATAGAGTTGTATGGTTTGTTTAACTTTGCAATCATTAGTTTTTGTTTGGCATACATTTTAAAGTGAAAAATCGCATCACTCTGTTACTGTGGAATTGCCCTAAACAAAATATATTTATCTGAGCAATTGTATTAGTTTAAAATAATATCATTTCCCCAAAATGTTGAGCATTTATACTGTCTTTTTTTCTCATCTTCATCAAGGGTGCCAATAATTATGGACGCCACTGTATATACAATAACCATTTGTTTCTACAATAATGTTTGTGCGTGCGTGTGTGGGTGCTTGCGTGTGTGTGTGTGTGTGTGTGGACAACCAGGTGGGCTGGTCATGCCCTGTGTACACCTATGCTAACAAGCCAATGCGGCCGGGCGTGTGGGTCTGAGAGATCAGCAGGTTATAAAGTACCCAAGGTTTACCAGCCTGATAAGCAGAAGGGCCAGAGACTCCAGCTAGAGAAGATGGCCCCTTTACAGTACCAGCAGGTGAATGCTTTTTACTGTAAAAAGCTGGATGCAAGATATAAGATCATGTCATCATTAAATATAGCTAAATAGAGACTTGTGTGGGTTTTTCTTATTCCACCACTATACTGAGCAAAAATATGCAACATGCAACAATTTCAAAGATTTTACTAAGTTATAGTTCATGTAAGGACATCAGTCAATTGAAATAAATAAATTAGGCCGGATCTATGAATTTCACATGACTGGGCAGGGGTACAGCCATGGGTGGGCTTGGGAGGGCATAGCGACTGGAACGAGCTGCAAAAAACACTCAAACTGGACCATTTTATCTTCATCTCTTCATTCAAAGACTCAGTCTTGAGCTTACTGACAGTTGTAGCTGCTTCGTGTGATGTATTGTTGTCTTTACCTTCTTGCCCTTTGTGCTGCTGTCTATAATGTTTGCAACATGTTTTGTGCTGCCACCATGTTGTGCTGCTGCCATGTTGTGTTGCAACCATGTTGGTGTCATGTTGTGTTTTGATGCGTTGCTGTCATGCTATGTTGTTGTCTTACTATAGATATCTCTATGTAGTGGTGTGGTGTCTCTCTTGTCGTGATGTGTGTTTGTCCTATATTTGTATTTTATTTTTTATATTTAATCCCGGCCCCCGTCCCCGCTGGAGGCCTTTTGGTAGGCCGTTATTGTAAATAAGAATTTGTTCTTAACTGACTTGCCTTGTTAACTAAAGGTTAAATACAAACAAACAAAAAAAACACTTGGCAGCCTGTCCCACCCACTGGTGAGCCAGGCCCAGCCAATCAGAATGAGTTTAACCCCCACGAAAGGGCTTTATTACAGACATAAACACTCCTCGGCACCCCCACCCACCCTCAGACAATCACACACGTGAAGAAGCCGGATGTGGAGGTCCTAGGCTGGTGTGGTTACATGAGGTCTGCGGTTGTGAGGCCGGTTGAATGTACTGCTAAATTCTCTAAAATTACGTTGGAGGCAGCTTATGGTAGAGAAATTAACAATAAATTATCTGGCAACAGTTCTGGTGGACATTCCTGCAGTCAGCATGCCAATTGCACGCTCCCTCAAATCTTCAGACATCTGTGGCTTTGTGTTGTGTGACAAAACTGCACATTTTAAAGTGGCCTTTTATTGTCCCCCAGCACAAGGTGCACCTACGTAATGATCATGCTGTTTAATCAGCTTCTTGATATGCCATACCTGTCAGGTGGATGGATTATCTTGGCAAAGAAGAAAGGCTCATTAACAGGGATATAAACACATTTGCTGCTGTGGAAAACGTACCCATACTTGAGTAAAAGTAAAGATACCTTAATAGAAAATGACTCAAGTAAAAGTGAGTCACCCAGTAAAATACTATTTGAGTAAAAGTCTAAAAGTATTTGGTTTACAATGTACTTAAGTCTCAAAAGTAAATGTAATCGCTAAAATATACTTAAGTAAGTGAGATGATAAAGGCTTTGGAGGAAGAGCGGGAGAAGAATGTCTTGAGTGGTGGAAACGGACGCCCACAGCCTCGTCTCCAACACGGAGGAGCTGGACTGTCCTATCTGCTACTGCTCCCTTCCGCCAGTGGAGGGAGCCACACTGCGGTAGTGCCTGCATGTTTTCTGCAGGTATGACTCATCTTGACTAGGTTCCATTGTCTCATGCACAAATAAATAAAGCTACAACTATTGAGACAAAGCCCTGGCTGGTATTCTCTTGAGTAGATCACTGTCGCTCCACTGCTATTAATAATATAGACATGAAATACTAATTTATGTTTAATCTGAAATAAATGGAAATCTAATAGGATTGTTGTCTTACTCACCTTGTATCAATATTAAATATGTTTCTGTGAATGTTTCATCTGTAATAAATAAAAAACTAACACAACTGCCATCTAAATAATAAAGTAATTAGAGATGGGTTCAGGTTAAATGCCTTCTTATTTGGGTGTGTTTTCTAAGCTGGTAGTGTCTTAAAGGAACCATAGTGAACAACATGTATGCAGAGGTGACCTGCCCTTATGAGGACGAAAACTACAGCTGTGATAGCAAGCTGCATGACCGGGAGATCAAATCTGTGAGTCCTGCTGGTGCTCTCACTCTTAGCCTGGCAGCCAGTCTGTTTATGCTTTGTTGGCTAAGGAAAAAAACAACCTGTACCCAGGCTATCTCACGATGGTTATCTGTATTAAGTGATGACATTACCTTGTATAATTTATGAAGGGTGCTTTAAAAGACCCAAAGATGCTTTTGTGAAAGATACACATCACCATAACACATATTTAGTCAATGATGTTGTACTTTACACAGTGACCTGTTCTTTGTCTCTTTAGCTTCTCTCTCGGGAGGAGAACCAGAAGTTTCTAGAGCTGAGGCTCAGTATCACTGAGACATGGAGTGAGAACAGCTACCAGTGCAAAACTCCTGACTACGCTGGCTGGGGCATCTTTGAGGATGAAGTCAACGAGTTTATGTGTAAGCTCTGCAGAGAACAACTGTCTCCTCTGCAAGGTATGTCAACTTTCTCTCTCACTCCTCCTCCCTGGTCCCCCCTTGAATGCTAAAATAAATTATGAAGATAAAGATGTGTGCCTGGACAACAACCTTTTTGTCTACCTCCTTTTAAGGCCATCCACAAAGACAGGAACTGCAAGGAGTTTCAAGACGATTTCTGGATCAGAGCTGAGAAAGACTGTAAAACAGACCACACAGATGCTGGAGGTAATGTGGAAATATACAGATAGTTATTTCCCTCTAAGTGGTAGAGCCCTGTTTCTGCTCACCATTTCAATCAATCAGCTGATGTCACAAAGTGCTGTATAGAAACCCAGCCTAAAACCCCAAACAGCAAGCAATGCAGGTGTAGAAGCATGTGGCTAGGAAAAACTCCCTAGAAAGGCCGGAACCTAGGAAGAAACCTAGAGAGGAACCAGGCTATGAGGGGTGGCCAGTCCTCTTCTGGCTGTGCCGGGTGGAGATTATAACAGAACATGGCCAAGATGTTCAAATGTTCATAGATGACCAGCAGAGTCAAATAATAATAATCACAGTGGTTGTAGAGGGTGCAACAGGTCAGCACCTCAGGAGTAAATGTCAGTTGGCTTTACATAGCCGATCATTCAAAGTATTTTTTAATCTCTACCACTCCTGCTGTCTCTAGAGAGTTGAAAACAGCAGGTCTGGGACAAGGTAGCACGTCCGGTGAACAGGTCAGGGTTCCATAGCCGCAGACAGAACAGTTGAAACTGGAGCAGCAGCACGACCAGGTGGACTGGGGACAGCAAGGAGTCATCAGGCCAGGAGTCCTGAGGCATGGTCCTAGGGATCAGGTAGAGGTAGAGGTAGAGAGAGAGGTAGAGGTAGAGGTAGAGGGAGAGGTAGAGGTAGAGGTAGAGGTAGAGGTAGAGGGAGAGGGAGAGGTAGAGAGAATACTTAAATTCACACAGGACACCGGATAAGACAGGAGAAATACTCTAGATATAACAGACTGATCCTAGCCCCCCGACACATAAACTATTGCAGCATAAATACTGGAGGCTGAGACAGGAGTGGTCGGGAGACAGTGTGGCCCCATCCGACGATACCCCCGGACAGGGCCAAACAGGCAGGATATGACCCCACCCACTTTGCCAAAGCACCACTAGAGGGATATCTTCAACCACCAACTTACTATCCTGAGACAAGGCCGAGTATAGCCCACGAAGATGTCGCCCACGGCACAAACCCAAAGGGGAGCGCTAACCCGGACAGGAAGATCACGTCAGTGATAAAAGAGCACCAGTAAGCCAGTGACTCAGCCCCTGTAATAAGGTTTGAGGCAGAGAATCCCAGTGGATTTCCAATAAACCTGTTTTTGATTGAACATGAGATACTATCGGCCTATTACACTACTGAACTGCAATATGAAGCCTATAGCGAGTTTTGATGAAACATACTATCCGCCTATCACACTACTGAACTGTGATATGGAGTATATGGGTTTTGATTACACATACTATCAGCCTATTACACTACTGAACTATTATGAGAAGTCTAAAGGTGAACCTGACCTTGATTAAACCTACAATTGGCACAGCCAGTATTTCTGATCAATTTTATGTTATTTTAATGGACAAAAAATTTGCTTTTCTTTCAAAAACAGGGACCTTTCTATGTGACCCCAAACTTTTGAACGGTAGTGTAGCTTCAGCCGGCTGGTGTGTGACCGTGGCAAAGTTGGTTTGATAGCCTATCTCTGGTGCTAGTTAGGGACCGTCAATAAATTACACAATATAAATGGAACTATATTTTCATGTTGCACATCTTTTAGTTGTCTCATTAAATGCTTTAAATATTTTATATGAATTTATACAATTTACAGTGACTTGAGAAAGTATTCATAACCCTTGACTTATTTCACATTTGTTGTGTTACAGCTTGAATTCAAAATGGATTAAATATTTAAAAAATTCTCACCCATCTACAGACAATACCCCATAATGACAGTGAAAACATATATTTTTTTTAAATGTTTGCAAATGTATTGAAAATGAAATACAGAAATATCTCATTTACATAAGTATTCACCCCTGAGTCAATAAATGTTAGAATCACATTTGGCAGCAATTACAGCTTTGAGTTTTTCTGGGTAAGTCTCTAAGAGTTTTGCATAGCTGAATTGTACAATAATTGCACATTATTATTAAAACAATTATTCAGGTCAAATTGGTTGTTGATCATTGCTAGACAGCCATTTTTAAGTCTTGCCATAGATTTTCAAGACGATTTAAGTCAAAACTCTAACTAGGCCATTCATGTCGTCTTGGTAAGCAACTCCAGTGTATGCCTTATGCCAGCCTTGTGTTTTAGGTTATTGTCCTGCTGAAAGGTGAATTTGTCTCCCAGTGTTTGTTGGAATACCAGGTTTTCCTAAAGGATTTTGCCTTTGCTTAGCTCTATTAGTTTATTTTTATCCTAAAAAAACAAGCATACCCATAACATAATGCAGCCACCACCATGCTCGAAAATATGAAATGTGGTCCTCAGTGATGTGTTGTGTTGGATTTGCCCCAAATATAACGCTTTGTATTCAGGACAAAACGTAAATTTCTTTGCCACGTTTTGCAGTTTTACTTTGGTGCTTTATTGCAAACAGGCATGTTTTGGAATATTTGTATTCTGTACAGAGGTTGACACGGGAGTGAGAATTCATTCCTGTCCGTCTTATCCTGTCAATTTTGTCCCGTACTGTACTGATCCCGCAACAATTATATAATGCGTAACAGTTCTATTACTTTCTTGTCTTGTCCGGATACAAATCACTCCTGTCCCTTGCTCATTTTAATTGCATGCTCAGTGCTCACGAGATGAGAGAACTTTTAGCTAGCTACTGTTTTATGCCTGCCTGCTGATAAAGGTAGTGATTGAAGACTGAAGAACGCATGTTACTGTTGGGAGGGACAGGGGCCCAAAAATTCTAAACAATATGGCCTTCTAAAACGGCTTATAACAAAAAAAAAATTGATTCCTGTACTTCATGTGGACTGTTGATCCTGTCCCGACCTGTCCGGAACTTAACTCGGGAGTTTCACTCTCGTTCCTACAGGAATCCTGTGGGAGTGCTGTTCCCGTGTCAACCCAGGGCATGTGCCCTGCATGCCCATTTGGCCCTGTTCAGTAAGGGTTCAATCCTAACCTGGATTTTGAAAAACTCATGCACTGATGTCAAGGGATGATTTGTGTAAAATTGTGCACATAACTTGTTAGGATTCTGTTCAGTTCTTTGTGAAGACACTGGCTGGTCTTACTTCCAAAGGAACTTTATATTCATTTTATGTTGGAACTTTGAACACCATTGAGTGTCTGATGATTCCCGATATGAGAATAACATAACGGAATAACATTATCCTGGTGTTTAATTGAGAGTTCAAAGGACATTGCTATATCACTAATTGTATTACCTATTTGGGAGATTGATATTATTTTGCACTGTACATGCAAAATAATTTGTAAATTGACATATCACCACCTTTATCTGTCAGGGGACACTCCATTTGAACAAAACAGGGTTGTGATATAAATTCAAGAAGCTTGTTTTCTTTATGTTTCTGTTGAATGGCAAGTCTCCGACCCTGGAAGAATATAGTCTTTGATGTATAAAATAAATGTCATGTTGACTAATTGTTTAACTTAAGTAGTAAACTGAGACGGGTCTCCATAAAGTGCTAGTCATGACCTTAATTCATCAATACTAGACAATGTAAAAGATACATATAACGGGGATAACTATACACAGCAACAAGTCAAGCAGATTAATTTCACTTTTGACGGCGCATGTACAACTCTAATGGAGTATTTAACATTCATTTGTTCTGTTAGATTTTATAAGTTGTTATCAAATGGTGGTAATGAACAATCACATTTCTTCTGTAGTATGGTTTGACCATTCCTCCAGCCTGATCTTGGAAGTGTTTGTTTGAACACTCCAAGCAGAAGCCATACATTTCTGTCATTGATGACTACAGCCAATCTGTTCAGCGTAGACAATTTCTTATTTTTAACCCTGCAAGTCGTGTGTTGAGGTACTTTTTTTAAAAGGATATCATTGCAGAGCACAATGTCTACAATAAAATGTTTGACGAATGTAAAGCATTATTTACTTTGGGAATTAAAAACTTGACTCTTGATGAATGATCCAAAAAATAGATTTACTTTTACTGCTTGGAAGATTCATTTTTAGCCCGTAAGTGTAAACAGAGACTGTATAAACCATAAATAGACTGCATTGACCCTAAAGAAATACTGTATAAGCAAATAGGGAACTAAACAGATACAATTGTCCACTCAACCTAGGTAGTTTATTTGCTTTGATCTTGTAAATGTTTTAATTGTTCTCATGACAAATATAACAGAAATCAACATAAAAGGCAGAAAAAAACATTTAGTGCAATGATACAGAATGAGGCAATTTCTGTGCAACAAAATCCACCTATTGCAAATAAGACTGATGGAGCTGTATTGTTTGATATCCAAAATAGGCACTGCTGAGTATCTGTGTCGCAATCAAGTCGACTACGCATGATTATACACATGTATTTCTGTTGAACAAATGAGCAGGTCCAATGAATCACTTTTTTTTTTTAACTCTGTCAACAAGCTCAAGTGACATTGCTAAAAATGAAATGTGCAAAAACCTTGTCCTTTCTTCAACCAAGCCATTTGGTGAGTATAATGAGTTCTGCTGAAATGTGAAGACATGTGGAACTAACTAAATAGGATTTAATTATTGTGAAATAAAAGCATGGGATCCAGTCAGGGCTTATGGGATATCTGGCAGTGCCATCGGTGCTTTGTCCGAGATCACAAAGCTAACCTATTACTCATTTATTTTAGGCATAACTTATGCAAATTGTCATCCATGATAAATATGGGTGGTGTGTTTATGCAAAAATTATAGTTCCTATAACTTAATGCTTTAGAAAATGATACAATTAAGTGCTAAACATACAAAGATGGGAGTTGTGTATTTGGTCTTGGTACAGTAATGAAAAGGACGTGTTTTTAGGGCAGGCAATTTGACTTGATCTGCCGGGGGTGGGGGGGGGGGGGGGAGACCAGGCCAGGGGGGGGCGTGCGAGAACTGTCTGTCCTTGTGCCAACATGGCCCATGTGAGGCTCAGAGGGTCATTTAACTCACCCTTGAACCGAATAGCATGAACACACAGCATCTGAAATGGCACCCTATACAGTACACTACATAGGGACAAGTGTGCCATCTCGGACACAATCACACACACTCTTCATTGGCAGCAGTTTCGACCCCAGTGACTGCTCTTCAACTAGTAACCCAAAGCCTTAAAAGTTGCCGCTTGCCATCACATAAATAGCTTAATCCCTCTGTGCACGACATTTATCAGTATCCAGTTATTTTATTTACAAATATAAATTAAAGACAAAGTTAACAGTCAAGTCTCTGTTCCATTCTCGTCCTTCATAATAGGGAACAGAACTCCATATTCTCTTTCCCTCTCGTGTACGTCTTCTGCTGTAATAGCCGCCCTGTTTAAGTCTGTACGTCAGCCCCCATTTGTTCCCTCCAAGTCTCCCCCTCGCTCAGGGGAAGAGATGCAAGTCCAGTTTGGGCACCCACTCCAGGGCTGTGTTGACCAGGGTGAGGGCAGCTGCCCCCAGGGCCACAGTGAGCCCCATGACGGCCAGTCGTACGAAGCGTCGGGCCACAGTGGGTTGTGCCATCGCCACCATGGCCCCTGCAGCTGCTCCTTCCAGCGCCTGCTTCTCCCTCAGCCGCCTTCGCAGGACTGAGTCAGGCCGCTGCTGCTCTGAGACCAGGTCAAAGTCTTTAAAGGTGGAAGCTGCTGTCCTGAGAGACCAAGGAAAACATTAACGCCAGCCAGCTATTGTTGGGACAACGCAGGGGAATTCACAGCTGTTTGGGGCGAACCTTGTTACTTCTACAACAAACTAGTTCTATAGTTCACCTATACTACTAGTGGTATAGGAGAGCAAACCTCAGAAGGACGGACATGTATTTTCCTAAATATACAGTACCTTAGCTTGGGGTATGTATAAGTTAAAATTCATGTGTTATTGTTTAAATATGCTGGGAATAAGTACATGATAGTAACAGTCATACAGGCTAATGAGAAGGAACAGAATTCTCTTAGTATCAGGTTATTAAAGCGACAGTTCACACCATCTCACCCGAGCGTGTTGAGGTAGCAGAGGGAGGGTGCGAAAGAGAGCAAAAGACAGACAGGAGATAGGAGGTAGAGGATCTGTAGGGGGGGATCCATGGGAGACTGTGGCAAAAAGAGACAAGCGAGAAAGTAGGTAGACAATCTTACTGTTGACTGTACTGTTGGGCAGCCTCCCTGGCCAGCTCGGAGGGGGGGAACTGGACAAAGAGATCTCCTGCACGGCTGATGAGTGTCTCGTAGGGCAGGTCCTGGGGGATCTGGGACAGGAGGTGGTGCACCGACGCCATGTCACACTCACAGTCCAACACCTCGTCCTCTCGATACAGCACAATCTGGAATAGACACCGACCAAACAGTGCACGCACAATACAACAACTCGTTAACAGCATGCGGTCTATGGCCTATGCCAAGGTTTCCCAAACTCTGTATTGGGGCCCCCTCGGTGTACGTTTTGGTTTTTATCCTACCACTACACAGCGGATTCAAATAACCAACTCATCAAGGTTTGATTATTTGAATCAGATGTTTAGTGCTAGGGCAAAACATTTGGGAAACCCTGGTCTATGAATCTATTGAATTCAATGCAGTTTTATCAAACTCCTCAGGGGCAATTTAGAAGCTATTGTCCAAAGGGAAGAGCACAGCATAAGTGGTCAGCTAAGCTCTGCTGCAAAAATAAAAATATGTTTTTCATAAGCAAACACTTGATTTGAGGCACATTTGAACTCTAAGAATGATCTAGCCCCTGACCAAAGGAAAAAAGGAGAGCGTTATGTTGGGCTCCACTTTAGAGGACACTCACCACAGCAGCAAAGTAGATTGGCATCAGAGGATGGCAGGCCAGGAAGAAGTCATACAACCGCACAACGTGGCGGAAATCTGATAGGACGTGGCCAAACCAGGTGATGAGCCAGCTAAGGGCAAAGATGGTGCCCACCTCTGCCCTGGAGACACATTCAGTGGAACATTAGTAAAATTATTGGTATTGTATCTTCATTAGTTGTGCTCATTAATTATTTGACTAATTACTGATTGTACTAACAGAACAAGAGAAGAGATGCTTACTGCTGCATGAAGTCATGCACCTCTGGGTTGATCCTCTCGATGATTGGCATCAGATAGTTAAGGATGTGTTTAGTGTTGTCCATGGTGGGGTCCATAAAGTCCCTGCAGTAAAGGAACAGCAGAGGACCACAACGTGACAAATTGAACCAGGATTAGGCTGGCTACGTTCTCTTTTCAAAATGGATTCCCCTTCTACTTAACCCCCATTTTAAAGCCAAGCTCCTGTGTGAACACCAAAACAGACAAAGACCCACCTGAGGTGGTGCGTAGAGAGTTTCTCTACCAGAGCAGTGGCCAGACGTTCGTCCAGCACAAGTAGGAAGGTGACCACGATGTCGTGGTAGCCCTGGTAGTAGTGTAGCTGGGTGTTCCTTCCCAGCACCCGCAGGATGATGTCAATCAGCTCCTCCTGGAGGCCCTCACGCTGCTTGTCTGGCATGCCTACACAGGGAGAAGGGTCAAAGACACTTCTCTCTATATATCAACGATGTCGCTCTTTCTGCGGGTGATTCTTTGATCCACCTCTACACAGACAACACCATTCTGTAAACACATGGTCCTTCTTTGGACACTGTTAACAAACCTCCAGACGAGCTTCAACGCAATACAACACTCCTTCTGTGGCCTCCAACTGCTCTTAAAAATGATAGTAAAACGAAATGCATGCTCTTCAACCGATCGCTGCCCGCACCCGCCCGCCCAGCATCACTACTCTGGACGGTTCTGACTTAGAATATGTGGACAACTATAAATACCTAGGTGTCTGGCTAGATTGTAAACTCTCCTTCCAAACTCATTAAGCATCTCCAATCCAAAATTAAATCTAGAATCGGCTTCCTATTTTGCAACAAAGCCTCCTTCACTCATGCTGCCAAACATACCCTCGTAAAACTGACTATCCTACCGATCCTCGACGATGTCATTTACAAAATAGCCTCCAACACTCTACTCAGCAATTTGGATGCAGTCGATCACAGTGCCATCCGTTCTGTCACCAAAGCCCCATATACTACCCACCACTGCGACCTGTATGCTCTCGTTGGCTGGTCCTCGCTACATATTTGTCGCCAAACCCACAGGCTCCAGGTCATCTACAAGTCTTTGCTAGGTAAAGCTCCGTTCACTGGTCACCATAGCAACACCCACCCGTAGCACGCGCTCCAGCAGGTATATTTCACTGGTCATTCCCAAAGACAACACCTTCTATGGCCGCCTTTCCTGAAGTTGGAGACTTCTCCCTCACTAACTTTAACTTCTTGTCGCTACCCATCCCGTTAGCGGGATCATTTTCGTCAGCAACCGTTAAATAGCATAACGCCACAGTCAAATAATATTACTAAAAAATATTCATATTCATGAAATCACAAGTGCAATATTGCAAAACACAACTTAGCCTTTTGTTAATCCACCTGTCGTCTCAGGTTTTGAAATTATGCTTTACAGCGAAAGCAATCCAAGCATTTGTGTAAGTTTATCGATAGCATAACATAACATTATGTACACTAAGCATTAAGTAGCTAGGTCCCGAAAATCAGAAAAGCAATCAAATTAATCGTTTACCTTTGATGATCTTCGGATGTTTTCACTCACGAGACAAATGTTATTTTTGTTCCATAAAGATTATTTTTATACCCAAAATACCTCCGTTTGTTTGTCGCGTTATGTTCAGAAATCCACAGGAAAGAGCGGTCACGACAACGCAGATGTATATTCCAAATAATATCCATAATGTCCACAGAAACATGTCAAATGTTTTTTTATAATCGATCCTCAGGTTGTTTTTAAAATATATATTTGATAATATATCAACCGGGTGTGTAGGTTTTTCAATAACACCGGGAGAAACAATAGCCGCTTTACTCTGTAGCGCAAAACTCACTCCGAGAGCACTCACCTATCCACTTACGCAATGTGATCTTTCACGCTCATTTTTCAAAATAAAAGCCTGAAACTATGTCTAAAGACTGTTGACACCTTAGGGAAGCCAGAGAAAAGGGAATCTGGTTGATATCCCTTTAAATGGAGGATAGGCATGCATAGGAACAGAGAGGTTTCAAAATAAGAGGCACTTCCTGATTGGATTTTCCTCAGGTTTTCACCTGAAATGTCAGTTCTGTTATACTCAGACAATATTTTTACAGTTTTGGAAACTTTAGAGTGTTTTCTATCCTAATCTGACAATTATATATATGCATATTCTAGTTTCTGGGGCTGAGAAATAGGCAGTTTCAAATGGGTATGTTTTTTTTGTTGCCAAAAACAAAATACTGCCCCCTACATGCAAAAGGGCAGCTTACCGATCGCTGCAGCTGTGTACAGACACAGCTGTAAATAGCCCATCCAACCAACTCCCTACCTTACTGTTTTCTGCTCTTTGCACACCAGTATTTCTACTTGCACATCCTCATCTGCACATCTATCAATCCAGTGTAAACTGCTAAATTGTAATTACTTTGCCACCATTGGCCAATTTATTGCCTTACCTCCTTACTTCATTTGCACACACTATACAGCTTTTTCTATTGTGTTATATTTTATCTCCCCAATTCCGTGGTATCCAATTGGTAGTAGTTACAGTCTTGTCTCATCACTGAAACTCCCGTAAGGACTCTGGAGAGGCGAAGGTCGAAAGCCATGCGTCCTCCGAAACACAACCCAATCTAGCCGCACTGCTTGACACAATGCACAGAAGCCAGCTGCAACAATGTGTCGGAGGAAACACCGTACACCTGGAAACCTGGTCAGCGTGCACTGCGCCCGGCCCACCACAGGAGTCGCTAGTGCGCGATGAGACAAGGATATCCCTGCCGGCCAAACCCCCCCCCTAACCCGGACGACGCTGGGCCTCCCGGTCGTGGCCGGCTGTGACAGAGCCTGGGCTTGAACCCAGAATCTCTGGTGGCACAGCTAGCACTGCGATGCTGTGCCACCCAGGAGGCCCTCTATTGTGTTATTGAGTGTACGTTTGTTTATCTCATGTGTAACTCTGTGTTGTTTGTGTCGCACTGCTTTGCTTTATCTTGGCCAGGTCGCAGTTGTAAATGAGAACTTGTTCTCAACTGGCCTACCTGGTTTAATAAAGGTGAAATAAATCAAATAGGTCACAAGTCAAAAGGCCCAGCTGATTTCCTCAACTAGAGAAATAAATGTATAACTTGGCCTCTATGCACTGATGTCAACAGGAACTCAGTTATACACCTTAGAAAATTTGCAATATACTGTATTACCTGGAGTGAGGGGGGTATGAATGTGTGTGTGAATGTGTCCATAGACAAAACAGAAGGCCTTATAATGTCCAAAAAGCTTCTTGGCCAAATGTCAATAGTCCCACACAAAATCAACAGTTCAAACAATAAAACAAACTCACGCAACCTCCCTTTAACTAAAAAGTCAAAAGGTTAATTATTAGTTCACCAAAGGTACTGAAAATAAAAGGGAACGCAGCACAAAGAGAAATTATTTCAGTGTAAAGAACTGAAGGAAATAGAAAGAGATGAGTTTAGCTGTTGCATCCAGGCTTGAACGTGCATTCGTCCATCTGACACAATCGTTGGTTGTTTGACAAAAGCTTGCAACAATGTTGCTAGTAATCCATGTGATCAGAGGCTTGAACGGTTCTAACGCATCAGGGGTAGCGCGATAAAGACGATCAAACTTTAAAATATATAAACTAAGTACGCGGAAACTACAATACTTCTGCAGAGTTGCACACACCGTCAAACTGCCGCGCTAACCGATAGCCCCTACACAGAGCCGGAAGAGTCATCTTTATTTCCTCCTTCCTGACTGCTGCTGCGCTCTTAAAGTGGCAGCGCACGGTGAAGACTCCGTGCAGGATTTCACCATAAAACCATCATGCCTTTAATTTACAAAAATGGCAAAACTTTCCTGTGCCATGCCCGAGAAACAAGCATGGCAGAATTTCAAATCGCTCAGTAAATCAGATCAGACTTTCTTAATAATAATAATAATAATTAGTATTATTATTAGGTGGGTGCATATTTGTCCATGTGCTTTTTGCATATCCCAACTCCCGAGACACCCTCTGAGAGGTGTCTCGGGCAAGTTCCGCCATTAGCAACAGCAACATTGCAGCAATTAGGGTTAAGTGCTATATTCAAGGGCACACCGGCAGATTTGCACCTTGTCGGCTAGGGGATTCAAACTACCAACCTTTAGGTTACTGGGCCAATGCTCCAACCGCTAGGATTGCTGCTGCTTTAATAAAGAAAGTAGTGACACATAGAACACAAATACAAAATGACAGGGTTGCGTACCTGTACATCTGCATCACACAAGTCAAATTCAAGAGGGACAGCCAAAACAGACAATGACAAAACACAACCTGACATGATTTAGTGCTATTCTAAGAACATGGTCTGAGGTGTGCATGCATACCCCACAAGACATGCCACAGGAGGTCTCTTCACAATCCCCATGTCCAGAACAGACTATGGGAGGCGACAGTACTACATAGAGCCATGACTACATGGAACTCTATTCCACATCAGGTAACTGATGCAAGCAGTAGAATCTGATAACAAAAACAAGATAAAAATACACCTTAAGGAACAGCAGGGAACTGATAAAATACAGGTACAGACACACGCATACAGGCGCTAGCAAATGCACTCTACACACACATGCACATTGTAATATTGTTGTATGGTGGTATCATACATTTTGTGTTGTAGATATGTAGTGGTGTAACAATGTTATATGATGTAGTGTTTTATATTTTGTTTTATGTGTAATGTGGGGAGGCAGGTAAGCCTAGTGGTTAGAGCGTTGGGCCAGTAACCCGAAAATTTGCTGGATTGAATCCCAGAGCTGACAAGGTAAAAAAAAAATAATAATAATAATTCTGCCCCTGAACAAGACAGTTAACCCACTGTTCCCCGGTAGGCCGTTATTGTAAATAAGAATTTGTTCTTAACCGACTTGCCTAGTTATATAAAGGTTAAATTAAAAACACAAATGTGAGTGCCTTAATATGTTTGAACCCCAGGAAGAGTATCTGCTGCCTTGGCTAATGGGGATCCCTAATAAATAGAAATGTGTGTCACTCACCAGGAGGGAATCTTTTAAGGGAACGCTGGACATCCAACAGCACCTGGTTATAGTCCTTATTATTCTCCCTCTCTATTTCCTCTGGAGAAAAGACAATGAGAAAAGGGTGAATATGTGCCCCTGCACTTAATTGTGGTCTAGTACCCTTTGTAGCCTCAGTGGCATCTATGGTCTGTCAGTAGCAGTGCCCACTGCCCAGGCAGCTTACCTGGTTTCTCAGGCAGGGTGTCGGTAGGCACGTTCAGCAGCCGGGGCCACACTTTACAGCGGATCTCGTCTGTGAGCAGCCCCCCCTCACTGATGGCCATCCTCCTTAGTGCCGCCACATCCACTGGCGTCACATTCAGGGCCTGAGAGATCTCTGCCACCTTCCTCTTCCTCCGGGAGTCGCCATCTGTCCACATGACAATGGTTCAGCTGAGGTCCCTCAACCCACAGCAGCTACAGTAACACAGTGGCCATTAGCCAGAACATCCTCCTGAGATAGCTATACTCAGAAGTGGAGAGGCCAAACGGCCAACAGACAACCAAGTGCATCACTCACAAAACTGAACTGCAGACTCCCAGCTCGCTAAAGTGAGGGAGCACTCCAGTAAAATAACCACATTCTCAGAGTTGCCAGCCATCATGTAATAGTGAGCCCACTTCATGACCTTATGCCTGCAATTTGCTTGATAGTGATGCCACTATGCCACACAATGGGAATAATTGTGTGTTTACAGTATGAAGAAATGTTATTTAGGTACCTAAAATGTCTTTCAAGGAAGCCAGTAAGTACTAGTAGTATTTATTATTGTCCTTATGTTTGATGAAAGACTTAGGAGACCACCTCTCCAAATCAACGGGTAACCTTACCAGTCAATTCTATGTTTTTAGCTAACGTTAGCGAACGTTAATGCAATTAGCTAGTTAGCTAGCTACATTTTCCAGCTCGTGACATTCGCTAGCTAGTTAATCTAAAACGAATTACGTGCAAACATGACAAATAGCTAACTAGTTAGACAGAGACACCTTCGACTAATTCAGGTAACTAGTTAGCTAGCTAGCTAACGTTAACTAAAAACATATATATATTTTTTTTGGTTTGTTTTTTTGTTTAACGAATGTCCATTACGCCATCTAGCAATACATACCTTGTTTTCCTATCCCATTCAAAGGTGAAGACGCACCAACACTTCTAGATCTTTTCATGGTTTCCACGATAGTCCTATTGTCATCGTAGATTACTCGATCGATATAATTTTCTTCCACCACCAAATTGATTATACATTACAAATGGTTACTCCTACAAGCTAGAGAGATAGCCAGTTGCCAAACTGGTCCAGTAAAATAGGCCATATCATTATTGCCTGCACAGGGTAGCTAGCTAGCTGCTGCTGCTGCTTCCTTCTTCTTTGGGATTGGTTTGTCGGATCGCAGCCAACATTTAAGGTGTTTACACCACCACCTACTGTACTGGAGTGTGTGGAAGGTCACGGCCTTCATACAGTACATTAAATTATCTTCATGTGTCCTGTTTCTCTAAGAAAGTGAACTAGAGCCCTAGTCTCCACTTTTTTTCCCACACTACACCACCTCAACCCTGTCCAGCCTCTCCAACCTTTTCACACAATCTCTCCTTATCTAAATCATACACTTCACAAAATATTAGGACCATGAGGAATGCCTCTGAGCGGTTGGGTAGGCTGTTTGGAGTGTTTATCATAATACATTTATCATAATAATAATTCCCCCCCCACTTCTAAAAACATATGCACATTTTCATGGACCAGTTTCATTTCAATAATGAAGTTTTCATTTCTAAAAAAGGGTGTAGTGTATACACCCTTGTGTTATAGTTGGGCTGACAGTGAGGACTTTTGAAGAGCAGAATCAACAGCCTCTGCATAATCAAAACAGTTGCTTTGTAAGAAGGTGTTAGCCATTGTTATGTAAATGAAATCTGAAAAGTGCCAGTGGCCTGGCTTTGGTCCCAAGTGAGAGCAGGTCCGCAAGAGCCATGGCCCAGTGAGACATGGGTGGCGGACCACGTAGATGGAAACAGAAAAGTCTGAGCCTTTTGGTTAAAACACTGGGGTAAATCGCATATGGAAATGCGCTAGAAGAGTAGAAGTGCTGATCTAGGGTTAGGTCCCACAAGTTAATATAATTTGATTCATTATGATCTAAAAGTACAAACTGATCCTAGATCAGCACTCCTACTCTAAGAAGCTTTGTGAATATGGGTCCAGATAAAACAAGTTGACCCTAGCCCCCCGGCACATAAGCTATTGCATAATAATTACTGGGGACTGAGACAGGGGGATGGGAGACACAGTCACCAATGTCACCCCTGGACAGGGCCAGCCAGGAAGGAGCTTACCCACTCTGAGGCAGTGATTGTGTGGCTACCAGAGGTGTGCTTAGCAGATCTGAAAGAAAAGCCCAACATTATTTTTATGAGATTCAGTCCACTTGACAATTCAACAGAATTCAGAATTCTTCATGCTGATGATTTGTACAACTTGAGACAGATAGCATTACAGTACAAATATATTAAAACATCAAATGGAATGTAACACAGATACAGATGATGTGCATGTGGTGGTTTCAAATAATAATGTTACTACAGATAACAGCTATGCTTTTCCTGAAAATGTTTATCTGATATTATAGCTAGCTAGTTGATGTTGTTTTTTAATTTTTAATTTCACCTTTATTTAACCAGGTAGGCTAGTTGAGAACAAGTTCTCATTTGCAACTGCGACCTGGCCAAGATAAAGCAAAGCAGTGCGACACATACAACAACACAGAGTTACACATGGAATAAACAAAACATACAATCAATAATAAGTAGAAACATCTATATACAGCATGTGCAAATGATGTAGGATAAGAGAGGTAAGGCAATAAATAGGCCATGGTGGCAAAGTAATTACAATATAGCAATTAAATACTGGAATGGTAGAATGTGCAGAAGATGAATGTGCAAGTAGAGATACTGGGGTGAAAAGGAGCAAGATAAATTAATGAATTAATACAGTATGGGGATGAGGTAGATTGGATGGGCTATTTACAGATGAGCTATGTACAGGTGCAGTGATCTGTGAGCTGCTCTGACAGCTGGTGCTTAAAGCTAGTGAGGGAGGTAAGAGTCTCCAGCTTTAGTGATTTTTGCAGTTCGTTCCAGTCATTGGCAGCAGAGAACTGGAAGGAGAGGCGGCTGAAGGAAGAGGAGGACCATTCTCCTGTTTCTGCCTGCTATAGCCGCCCCTGATCCAGATACTGTAGGCCTTGGCTTCCTACAGTACAAGATCATGTCCTTGACTTAGACATGCCTTCCATAACTGACTAGGTATCCCCCTTTCCCTTTCCCATAGTGTTTCCATTCTGGTGCCCATCTGCCTGTGGTGCTCCATATTTTACCCCCCATCAGGACAACCCCATGTCTCATTGAAGCCTCTCCACTGTACATACAGTGCCTTGTGAAAGTATTCGGCCCCCTTGAACTTTGCGACCTTTTGCCACATTTCAGGCTTCAAACATAAAGATATAAAACTGTATTTTTTTGTGAAGAATCAACAACAAGTGGGACACAATCATGAAGTGGAACGACATTTATTGGATATTTCAAACTTTTTTAACAAATCAAAAACTGAAAAATTGGGCGTGCAAAGTTATTCAGCCCCCTTAAGTTAATACTTTGTAGCGCCACCTTTTGCTGCGATTACAGCTGTAAGTCGCTTGGGGTATGTCTCTATCAGTTTTGCACATCGAGAGACTGAAATTTTTTCCCATTCCTCCTTGCAAAACAGCTCGAGCTCAGTGAGGTTGGATGGAGAGCATTTGTGAACAGCAGTTTTCAGTTCTTTCCACAGATTCTCGATTGGATTCAGGTCTGGACTTTGACTTGGCCATTCTAACACCTGGATATGTTTATTTTTGAACCATTCCATTGTAGATTTTGCTTTATGTTTTGGATCATTGTCTTATTGGAAGACAAATCTCCGTCCCAGTCTCAGGTCTTTTGCAGACTCCATCAGGTTTTCTTCCAGAATGGTCCTGTATTTGGCTCCATCCATCTTCCCATCAATTTTAACCATCTTCCCTGTCCCTGCTGAAGAAAAGCAGGCCCAAACCATGATGCTGCCACCACCATGTTTGACAGTGGGGATGGTGTGTTCAGCTGTGTTGCTTTTACGCCAAACATAACGTTTTGCATTGTTGCCAAAAAGTTCAATTTTGGTTTCATCTGACCAGAGCACCTTCTTCCACATGTTTGGTGTGTCTCCCAGGTGGCTTGTGGCAAACTTTAAACTACACTTTTTATGGATATCTTTAAGAAATGGCTTTCTTCTTGCCACTCTTCCATAAAGGCCAGATTTGTGCAATATACGACTGATTGTTGTCCTATGGACAGAGTCTCCCACCTCAGCTGTAGATCTCTGCAGTTCATCCAGAGTGATCATGGGCCTCTTGGCTGCATCTCTGATCAGTCTTCTCCTTGTATGAGCTGAAAGTTTAGAGGGACGGCCAGGTCTTGGTAGATTTGCAGTGGTCTGATACTCCTTCCATTTCAATATTATCGCTTGCACAGTGCTCCTTGGGATGTTTAAAGCTTGGGAAATCTTTTTGTATCCAAATCCGGCTTTAAACTTCTTCACAACAGTATCTCGGACCTGCCTGGTGTGTTCCTTGTTCTTCATGATGCTCTCTGCGCTTTTAACGGACCTCTGAGACTATCACAGTGCAAGTGCATTTATACGGAGACTTGATTACACACAGGTGGATTGTATTTATCATCATTAGTCATTTAGGTCAACATTGGATCATTCAGAGATCCTCACTGAACTTCTGGAGAGAGTTTGCTGCACTGAAAGTAAAGGGGCTGAATAATTTTGCACGCCCAATTTTTCAGTTTTTGATTTGTTAAAAAAGTTTGAAATATCCAATAAATGTCGTTCCACTTCATGACTGTGTCCCACTTGTTGTTGATTCTTCACAAAAAAATACAGTTTTATATCTTTATGTTTGAAGCCTGAAATGTGGCAAAAGGTCGCAAAGTTCAAGGGGGCCGAATACTTTCGCAAGGCACTGTACATTGTGTGCAAAAGGCATGAGGAGGAAGGCGAATAATTACAATTTTAGCAGATTAACACTGGAGTGATAAATGATCAGATGGTCATGTGCAGGTAGAGATACTGGTGTGCAAAAGAGCAGAAAAGTAAATAAATAAAAACAGTATGGGGATGAGGTAGGTAAACTGGGTGGGCTATTTACCGATGGACTATGTACAGCTGCAGCGATCGGTTAGCTGCTCAGATAGCAGATGTTTGAAGTTGGTGAGGGAGATAAAAGTCTCCAACTTCAGCGATTTTTGCAATTCGTTCCAGTCACAGGCAGCAGAGAACTGGAAGGAAAGGCAGCCAAATGAGGTGTTGGCTTTAGGGATGATCAGTGAGATA
Source organism: Oncorhynchus mykiss (assembly GCF_057628025.1). Lineage (NCBI taxonomy): Eukaryota > Metazoa > Chordata > Actinopteri > Salmoniformes > Salmonidae > Oncorhynchus > Oncorhynchus mykiss. Next base: position 59,757,555 of record NC_143028.1, on the reverse strand, counting down.
CACCTGCTGGAGCGTGTGCTACGGGTGGGTGTTGCCATCGGGACCAGTGAACTGAGATAAGGCGGAGCTGAACCTAGCATGGACTTGTAGATGACCTGGAGCCAGTGGGTCTGGCGAGAATATGGAGCGAGGGCCAGCCGACTAGAGCATACAGTTTGTCTCTGTGAATGGTTTGTCCTCTGACAAATCAACTGTAAATTTCGGTGTTCCTCAAGGTTCCGTTTTAGGACCACTATTGTTTTCACTATATATTTTACCTCTTGGGGATGTCATTTGAAAACATAATGATAACTTTCACTGCTATGCGGATGACACACAGCTGAACATATCAATGAAACATGGTGAACCCCCAAAATTGCCCTCGCTAGAAGCCTGTGTTTCAGACATAAGGAAGTGGATGGCTGCAAACTTTCCACTTTTAAACTCGGACAAAACAGAGATGCTTGTTCTAGGTCCCAAGAAACAAAGAGATCTTCTGTTGAATCTAACAATTAATCTTAAAGGTTGTACAGTCGTCTCAAATACAACTGTGAAGGACCTCGGCGTTACTCTGGACCCTGATCTCTCTTTTGACGAACATATCAAGACTGTTTCAAGGACAGCTTTTTTCCATCTACGTAACATTGCAAAAATCAGAAACTTTCTGTCCAAAAATGATGCAGAAAAATTAATCAATGCTTGTGTTACTTCTAGGTTAGACTACTGCAATGCTCTACTTTCCGGCTACCCGGATAAAGCACTAAATAAACTTCAGTTAGTGCTAAATACGGCTGCTAGAATCCTGACTAGAACCAACAAATTTGATCATATTACTCCAGTGCTAGCCTCCCTACACTGGTTTCCTGTTAAGGAAAGGGTTGATTTCAAGGTTTTACTGCTAACCTACAAAGCATTGCATGGGCTTGCTCCTACCTATCTCTCTGATTTGGTCCTGCCGTACATACCTACACGTACGCTACGGTCACAAGACGCAGGCCTCCTAATTGTCCCTAGAATTTCTAAGCAAACAGCTGGAGGCAGGACTTTCTCCTATAGAGCTCCATTTTTATGGAATGGTCTGCCTACCCATGTGAGAGACGCAAACTCGGTCTCAACCTTTAAGTCTTTACTGAAGACTCATCTCTTCAGTGGGTCATATGATTGAGTGTAGTCTGGCCCAGGAGTGTGAAGGTGAACGGAAAGGCTCTGGAGCAACGAACCGCCCTTGCTGTCTCTGCCTGGCAGGTTCCCCTCTTTCCACTGGGATTCTCTGCCTCTAACCCTATTACAGGGGCTGATTCACTGGCTTACTGGTGCTCTTTCATGCTGTTCCTAGGAGGGGTGTGTCACTTGAGTGGGTTGAGTCACTGATGTGATCTTCCTGTCTGGGTTGGCGCCCCCCCCCCTTGGGTTGTGCCGTGGCGGAGATCTTTGTGGGCTATACTCGGCCTTGTCTCAGGATGGTAAGTTGGTGGTTGAAGATATCCCTCTAGTGGTGTGGGGGCTGTGCTTTGGCAAAGTGGGTGGGGTTATATCCTTCCTGTTTGGCCCTGTCCGGGGGTGTCCTCGGATGGGGCCACAGTGTCTCCTGACCCCTCCTGTCTCAGCCTCCAGTATTTATGCTGCAGTAGTTTATGTGTCGGGGGGCTAGGGTCAGTTTGTTATATCTGGAGTACTTCTCCGGTCTTATCCAGTGTCCTGTGTGAATTTAAGTATGCTCTCTCTAATTCTTGCTTTCTCTCTCTCAGAGGACCTGAGCCCTAGGACCATGCCTCAGGACTACCTGGCATGATGACTCCTTGCTGTCCCCAGTCCACCAGGCCGTGCTGCTGCTCCAGTTTCAACTGTTCTGCCTGTGATTATTATTATTTGACCATGCTGGTCATTTATGAACATTTGAACATCTTGGCCATGTTCTGTTATAATCTCCGCCCGGCCCAGCCAGAAGAGGATTGGCCACCCCTCATAGCCTGGTTCCTCTCTAGGTTTCTTCCTAGGTTTTGGCCTTTCTAGGGAGTTTTTCCTTGCCACCGCACAAAGGCGGAGGTAGCGGTCCTGCTGCTGGGTTGTTGCGCTCCTACGGCCTCCTCCACGTCTCCTGATGTACTGGCCTGTCTCCTGGTAGCGCCTCCATGCTCTGGACACTACGCTGACAGACACAGCAAACCATCTTGCCACAGCTCGCATTGATGTGCCATCCTGGGTGAGCTGCACTACCTGAGCCACTTGTGTGGGTTGTAGACTCCGTCTCATGCTACCACTAGAGTGAAAGCACCGCCAGCATTCAAAAGTGACCAAAACATCAGCCAGGAAGCATAGGAACTGAGAAGTGGTCTGTAGTTACCACCTGCAGAACCACTCCTTTATTGGGGGTGTCTTGCTAATTGCCTATAATTTCCACCTGTTTATTCCATTTGCACAACAGCATGTGAAATTTGTCAGTCAGTGTTGCTTCCAAAGTGGACAGTTTGATTTCACAGAAGTGTGATTGACTTGGAGTTACATTGTGTTGTTTAGGTGTTCCCTTTATTGTTTTGAGCAGTGTATTTCACCTCAAGCCATGCCAGATATCCCTACGGTTGTGTAATGACTATGGTGGACAAGACCTGTAACCTGGTGGATGGCAACCTGAGAAATATCTTTACAAGCGAGAAAATCTAACGAAAGGTGAGTCAGATCATTTAACACAGTTGAAGTTCCTTTAAAAGTACCATCATGTGCCAGTTATGCCAGCATTTATTGGCCAACAAATATAATCTGTAGATGTCAAATTTCAAACTGGGGAATGAGGTTACGAAGCTAAATCCGTTACATAGAGAAGCAACACATTTCTACTTGATTTCATCATCTTTCTCTGGATGGAAGAATGCAGTAATCAGCTGGGCATCCCAATGAACTGCATCCTTCCCCTAAAGGACTACGATAAGGAGGGAGATGTAAATGAGGATGTAGATGTGCTGCTGCTGAAACCTATCATCCAAATCACACATTTAGCAAAGGACTACATATGGGACCTTCAACACCAGGAGAGTTGCACTCTAAATGGAGCTTGATGTGGTGTACTGTTAATAACACCAAGTTGTGTCAAACTGCTTTTGAAAACATTGTGGGCATTTCCAGTTTGCCTTGGATGTATTGAATCTTTTTTATGTACTAAAACTTGTATTTTGATAAGAGAACCAGTTAAATTAGTTAGAAATGTATTGGTGAATTTTGAATTCTTCAAAGATAATTGATACATTTTGAATTCTTTATAAAGATAACTGATGAAATTAGGTATTATACTGTACAACATTGACTACAGTTTTGTTGAGTCGATCCTGTAGTAGATGACTGACTCTCCAATACAATGTAGAGGAGTCAAACTTGGATACATGCAGATATACAGTGGTAAACAGGTGTGAAAAGGTAAAGACAATTTAAAAACCCTCTTTTCCAGGACAAAATACCATACCAGTTTAGCTTTGTATTTATTCACACAAAACATTTTTTTTTAATAAGGCAACACAATATATACAGACAATGATTTATATATGAATACCATATTTCAATTTAAAGGTATTTCGTGACAAACATGTCATTCAGTACCAGCACTAGCCTGAACACAGTCATGGTTCAGCAAGTCATGTAAAAGAGTACCAGATGCTAAAGCCTCTTCAAAAGTCTCCTTAATGTTGGTGTCCATTAGAAACCCCACTTGGTTCAATGTGGAATTTTGTAGAATTCTCTAAGCAGCTACAAGCTTTTGAAAGTGATGTCTCGTACATAACATCCCTTTCCAATTGTGTACTATGAACAATGGGACATCAAATATCAAGACCCAGAGCCCTTTTCCAAAGGAAAGACTCAGAAACACTTTTGTTGAAATAACTTCCAATACAAGACCACTAAATCCTATTAATTTACGTACAGCGCAACCAAACTCCAATAGCATATACTGAGCACATTTCTTGTTACTTTCATTAGCTGTGTAAGATACAACAAAAACATATCCAATATTGAACATCTTGATCATTGAGGATTTATGTTAGAGACATTTTGGCAATCTCCTGACCTACTAATGCCAAAGAATATGACGGATGACTTCAGAGTGCTTGCATGGTGAAAGCTCCATTTGTTTAGTGTAAAACATCTCCACATACAGACTGCTATTTGGCAACTGGGACTATACAAAGTAGAATAATTATAGAAGAAAAACATGTGACAAGCCTACAAATGGCTTACTGCTAGATCTGAAAACTCTGTTGCAGAGAACAGACAGTTTGATACCTAGCTTATTAGTCTTTCTCAATAACCACGTCTCTGAAGTCAAATTAGTAGGTTGCTAGAAAGTTAGTGTTCCTTCTCTCCACTGCTGAGACTGAATTCACAATCATTTACAAAAATATAATTATATTCTGCATAACAAACATCAATAATATAGATTAGTACTGAATTAGAAGATGAAAGGACATGGAGTGACTTGAAAACAACACCGTGGCCCATGAAGTATCAGTTCAAAACAAACCTGGGTTCAAATGCATGTGTATTTGATTATTTGCTATTTATATACTTGTGTTTGAGTATTTTCAAATAATGTGGCCTGAATCAACTACTTCTATTGAAAGTCTACTATTTGAGAGTATTTTCAAGTACCAATTTCAAATACTATTTTCAAATACCTGGGTTAAATGCATGGGAGTGTATTTAAGTCAGTGCATTTGAGATTCGTCAAATACATGCCAATTCGTTCCAAGTGTATTTCCAAATAGATTCCAATATTCAATTACTTGTCTTAACAAATAAAAAATATGACTATTTACTTCGAAATGTATGTGAAAGTAATTGAGATATTTGGAATAGTATTTGAACCCAGGTCTCGTTCAAACAGATCTGGTTCTGTTGTTATGCATGAAGCAATAGTAGGGCTCAGCTGTAACTGTTCAAAACACAGAGCTTCTTTTCACACATACAGTTGATAAGGCCATGAAATGATATGTTACAAAACAAAATGTTAAGGTTTGTATCAAGCTCATATCATAATCTCGATTTAAATACGATGGTAGACTTATTGGTAGTACCCTGCCTGGATTATTTGTGGGAGGTTGGATTTCAGATCATTAGACAAGCGACGTTGAGCTCAAGATGTAGTGGTTAGGGGATGTGTGTGGTTTCCTTGTCTTACTATACATAAAGACGCACACTCGCAATTATGCCCACACACACTATAGTCTTTCTCTCACTTATACATATGTAAACACAAACAGGCCTTCCACACATACTTCTCAGCCATAGTTGTAGGTGAAGTTGTAAGTGCTGGGCTCCTTTGGCACGGGGGGAGGGGCTTCAGGTATGGTGATGTTCTCCAGGTCCAGGAGGCGGAGCTTCATCTCCATGGAGATGAGCGTGTCCAGGTCGCTGCGTGTGAGGTCACTGCCCATCTCTCGCCCCAACAACGCACACAGCCCATCAGTCCAGATACAGTACTGCTCCATGCACAAGCAGGCAGGCAGGAACACAGACAAAGCAGACAGCGAGCACAGGTCAGATAACATACAGTACATTTGCAACACGCTCACATACAGTTGAAGTCGTAAATTAACTTCATATGGCTGCAGGGGCAGTATTGAGTAGCTTGGATGAAAAGGTGCCCATTGTAAACGGCCAGCTCCTCAGTCTCAGTTGCTAATATATGCATATTGTTATTAGTATTGGATATAAACCCTATAAAGTTTTGAAAACTGTCAAAATATTGTCTGTGAGTATAACAGAACTGATATTGCAGGCGAAACCCTTAGGAAAATCAAAACAGGAAGTGGCTTCTATTTTGAAAACTCCATGTTCCATAGCCTTCCTTTGCTGGATTTAAAGGGATATGAACCAGATTCCTTTTCCTATCGCTTCCTCAAGGTGTCAGTCTTCAGACATAGTTTCAGGCTTTTATTTTGAAAAATGAGCCAGAACGATAACATCGCGTCAAGTGGTCACATGAGTTATGCTTGCGCAACAGAATTTGGACAGCCATTGTTTTACCCTCTCCTACTGTAAAAGACATTTGCGGTTGATATATTATCGATTATATATTTTAAAAACAACCTGAGGATTGATTATAAAAAACTGGCTTCCCTAAGGTGTCAGTCTTTAGTCATAGTTTCAGGCTTTTATTTTGAAAAATTAGCGTGAAAGATCACATTGCGTAAGTAGATAGGTGAGGGCTCTGAGTGAGTTTTGCGCTACAGAGTAAAGCGGCCATTGTTTCTCCCGGTGTTATTGAAAAACCTACACACCCGGTTGATATATTATCAAATATATATTTGAAAAACAACCTGAGGATTGATTATAAAAACGTTTGACATGTTTCTGTGGACATTATGGAAACTATTTGGAATTTTCGTCTGCGTTGTCGTGACCGCTCTTTCCTGTGGATTTCTGAACATAACGCAACAAACAAACGGAGGTATTTTGGATATAAAAATCATCTTTATGGAACAAACGGAACATTTGTTGTGTAACTGGGAGTCTCGTGAGTGAAAACATCTGAAGATCAAAGGTAAACAATTAATTTGATTGCTTTTCTGATTTGTGACCGAGCTACCTGATGCTAAGTGTACTTAATGTTTTATCGTACGATCAATAAACTTACAAACGCTTGGATTGCTTTCTCTGTAAAGCATAATTTCAAAATCTGACACGACAGGCGGATTAACAAAAGGCTAAGCTGTGTTTTCCTATATTGCACTTGTGATTTCATGAATATAAATATTTATTGTAATATTTATTGTATGTAGCGCTATGCTATTCAGCGGTTGTTGATGACACTTATCCCAATAGGGGGATTGCAGCCATAACAAGTTAACATACACTTAGGTTGGAGTCATTAAAACTTGTTTTTCAACCACTCCACAAATTTCTTGTAAACAAACTATAGTTTTGGCAAGTCAGTTAGGACATCAACTTTGTGCATGACACAAGCAATATTTACAACAATTGTTTACAGACAAATTATTGAACTTATAATTCACTGTATCACAATTCCAGTGGGTCAGAAGTTTACACTAACAGGCTGACTACACTGCTCTCGCTGCAAAATAAATGTAGAAATCTGTTATAGAGGTCGACTGATTATGATTTTTCAACGCCAATACCGATTATTGGAGGACCAAAAAAAGCAGATACCGATTAATCGGCCGATTTTTAGAATGTATTTGTAATAATGACAATTACAACAATACTGAATGAACACTTATTTTAACTTCTTCGGGATAGGGGGCAGGATTTTCACTCCTGGATAAATAGCGTGCCCAATTTCAACTTCCTGCTACTCATCCCCAGAATATAAGATATGCATTTTATTAGTAGATTTGGATAGAAAACACTGACATTTCTAAAGCTGTTTGACTCATGTCTATGAGTATAACAGAACTTATGTAGCAGGCAAAACCCCGAGGACAAACGATTCAGATTTTTGTTTTTTGAGGTCACGCTCTATTCAATGAGTTGGGCAGCTGTTTCATTGGGAAACTAGATTTCTAAGGGACTTCCTTGCAGTTCCTACCACTTCCACTGGATGTCACCAGTCTTTAGAAATTGGTTGAGGTTATTCTTTTGTGTAATGAAGAAGTACGGTCATCTTGAATGAGTGTCATTTGAAGTGTACTTTTTGAGAGAGACGCATGACTTGAAAAGTAGCGTTAGTTTGTTGTCTTCCTGTATTGAACACAGAAAGTCCAGTCTTCAATTTGATCGATTATTAACGTTTAAAAATACCCAAAGTTCTTTTACAAAAGTAGTTTGAAATGTTTTGGTAGTGACTTTGCGCAAATTGGAAGCTGTGTTTTTCTGGATCAAACGTGCCAAATAAATGGACATTTTGGATATATATCGACGGAATTATCTAACAAAAGGACCATTTGTGATATTTATGGGACATATTGGAGTGCCAACAAAAGAAGCCCGTCAAAGGTAATGCATGATTTATATTTTATTTCTGCTTTTTGTGTTGCGCCTGTGTAACAGTACAAATTTAGACCGTCCCCTCGCCCATACCCGGGCGCGAACTAGGGACCTTCTGCACACATCAACAGTCACCCTCGAAGCATCGTTACCCATCGCGCCACAAAAGCCGCGGCCCTTGCAGAGCAAGGGGAACTACTACTTCAAGGTCTCAGAGCAAGTGACGTCACTGATTGAAACGCTATTTAGCGCCCACGCTAACTAAGCTAGCCGTTTCACATCCGTTACACTCACCCCCCTTTTGACCTTCCTCCTTTTCCGCAGCAACCAGTAATCCGGGTCAACAGCATCAATGTAACAGTACAAGTTTTTTAGACCGTCCCCTCGCCCATACCCGGGCGCGAACTAGGGACCTTCTGCACACATCAACAGTCACCCTCGAAGCATCGTTACCCATCGCTCCACAAAAGCCGCGGCTCTTGCAGAGCAAGGGGAACTACTACTTCAAGGTCTCAGAGCAAGTGACGTCACTGATTGAAACGCTATTTAGCGCCCACGCTAACTAAGCTAGCCGTTTCACATCCGTTACACCTGCAGGGTTGAAATATGCTACTCTTTGCTTACTGTTGTGCTATCATCAGATAATAGCATCTTATGCTTTTGCCGAAAAGCCTTTTTGAAATCTAACATGTTGGCTGGATTCACAACGAGTGTACCTTTAATTTGGTATCTTACATGTGTGATTTAATGAAAGTTAGATTTTTATGGTATTATCTTTTTATTGGCCAAGTGGGACGCGACTGTCCCGCCTATCCCAGAGAGGTTTTAACTTCAATTAAGCCTCAAATAAATAATGAAACATGTTCAATTTGGTTTAAATAATGCAAAAACAAAGTGTTGGAGAAGAAAGTAAAAAGTGTGCCATGTAAGAAAGCTAACGTTTAAGTTCCTTGCTCAGAACATGAGAACATATGAAAGCTGGTGGTTCCTTTTAACATGAGTCTTCAATATTCCCAGGTAAGACGTTTTAGGTTGTAGTTATTATAGGAATTATAGGACTATTTCTCTCTATACAATTTGTATTTCATTAACCTTTGACTATTGGATGTTCTTATAGGCACTTTAGTATTGCCAGTGTAACAGTATAGCTTCCGTCCCTCTCCTCGCTCCTCCCTGGGCTCGAACCAGGAACACATGACAACAGCCACCCTCGAAGCAGTTACCCATGCAGAGCAAGGGGAACAACCACTCCAAGTCTCAGAGTGAGTGACGTTTGAAACGCTATTAGCTAACTACCTAGCCATTTCACATGGGTTACACGAGCCTAATCTCGGGAGTTGGTAGGCTTGAAGTTATAAACAGTGCAATGCTTGACATACAACGAAGAGCTGCTGGCAAAACACACAAAAGTGCCGTTTGAATGAATGCTTACGAGCCTGCTGTTGCCTACCACCGCTCAGTCAGACTGCTCTATCAAATCATAGACTTAATTATAACATAATAAACACACAGAAATACAAGCCTTAGGTCAATAATATGGTCGAATCCGGAAACTTTCTTCTCGAAAACAAAACGTTTATTCTTTCAGTGAAATATGGAACAGTTCCGTATTTGATCTAAGGGGTGGCATCCATTAGTCTAAATATTCCTGTTACATTGCACAACCTTCAATGTTATGTCATAATTACGTAACAATCTGGCAAATTAGGCAGCCCAAACAGGTTTAAAAATATATACTTCTGTGTATTGATTTTAAGAAAGGCATTGATGTTTATGCTTAGGTACACATTGGAGCAACGATACGCACAGCATCGATTATATGCAACGCAGGACACACTAGATAAACTAGTAATATCATCAACCATGTGTAGTTAACTAGTGATTATGATTGATTGATTGTTTTTTAGAAGATAAGTTTCATGCTAGCTAGCAACTTACCTTGGCTTACTGCATTCGCGTAACAGGCAGTCTCCTCGTGGAGTGCAATGAGAGGCAGGTGGTTAGAGCGTTGGACTAGTTAACTGTAAGGTTGCAAGATTGAATCCCCCGAGCTGACAAGGTGAAAATCTGTCGTTCTGCCCCTGAACGAGGCAGTTAAACCACCGTTCCTAGGCCGTCATTGAAAATAAGAATGTGTTAACTGACTTGCCTAGTTACATAAAGATTAAATAAAGGTGTAAACAAAAAAACGGTGTCCAAAAATACAGATTTCCGATTGTTATGAAAACCTGAAATCGGCCCTAATTAATCTGCCATTCCGATTAATCTGTCGACCTCTACTATGTTATTCAATTATTGTACCCACACTGCTCGAAAGCGCCATTGCGCGTCTGCGTTGCCAAGGGCTAAAATAGTTATATTTCTGACGCAGATCGCGCTGCAAGTTCTGCCTCCCCATCTGCTCATTGGTTTATAGAAGCAGGTACCCATGTGCCATCTCCTCATTGGTTATACCCACGTGGGTGACTGAAAGACGAATGAGGTCAGTTGCGGTAATGCACCTAATTTATGAAAGTTGCCAATCGTAATATAAAGTCAAGAGAAGAAAAAGCCTAGAAGGAGGAGAGATGACTAGATACGATTTGGTTGGCCGTTTTATGTGTGGATTAATTGGCGGAGTAGAGGACCTTGTGCATTTCAGGTAAAATAACAACTAAATGTTTATATCCAAGGACAAATTAGCTAGTAACAGCAAGCTAGCTAAATAGGAGAAATTAGCTAGCAAGTACAAGGTAACTAGCTAAATTGCCATAAATGTTTAATGCTTTTCGACCAGTCCCCAAATTAATATAATTGGTTCAGAGTTTGTTTTGATACTTTAACCTGCGTGTCCTGATCGCGTTTGGTGTGGGGGGACAAAATACATTTATGCACGATGGCGCACGCGGTTTGGGTTCTGTGTAAGTTGACTGTGCTTTTCAACAGCTTGGCTTCAGAAGCTTCTGATAGGCTAATTGACATCATTTGAGTCAATTGGAGGTGTACCTGTGGATGTATTTCAAGGCCTACCTTCAAACACAGTGCCTCTTTGCTTGACATCATGGGAAAATCTAAATAAATCAGCCAAGACCTCAGAAAAAAAATTGTAGACCTCCACAAGTCTGGTTCATCCTTGGGATCAATTTCCAAACACCTGAACGTACTTTGGTGCGAAAAGTGCAAATCAATCCCACAACAGCAGCAAAGGATGTGAAGATGCTGAAGGAAACAGGTACAAGATGATCTATATCCACAGTACAACGTGTCCTATATCGACATAACCTGAAAGGCCGCTCAGCAAGGAAGAAGAGCCACTGCTCCAAAACCGACATTAAAAAAGCCAGACAACGCACATGGGGACAAAGACTTTTTGGAAAAATGTCCTCTGGTCTGATGAAACAAAAATAGAACTGTTTGACCATAATGACCATCGTTATGTTTGGAGGAAAAAGGGGGAGGCTTGCAAGCCGAAGAACACCATCCCAGCCGTGAAGCACAGGGGTGGCAGCATCATGTTGTGGTGGTGATTTGCTGCAAGAGAGACTGGTGCACTTCACTAAATAGATGACATCATGAGGCAGGAAAATTAATGTGGATATATTGAAGAAACATCTTAAGACATCAGTTAAAGCTTGGTCACAAATGGGTCTTCCAAATGGACAATGACCCCAAGCATACTTCCAAAGTTGTGGCAAAATGGCTTAAGGACAACAAAGTCAAGGTATTGGAGTGGCCATCACAAAGCCCTGATCTCAATCTTACAGCACATTTGTGGGCAGAACTTTAAAAGCTTGTGCGAGCAAGGAGGCCTACAAACTTGACTCAGTTACACCAGCTCTGTCAGGAGGAATGGGCCAAAATTCACCCAACTTATTGTGGGAAGCATGTGGAAGGCTACCCGAAACATTTGACCAAACAATTTAACATCTTATGGCTGGGGGAGCTATTTTCACATTCGGATGAAAAGCTTGCCCAGAGTAAACTGCCTTCTACTCAGGCCCAGAAGCTACGACATGCATATTATTAGTAGATTTGGATAGAAAACACTGACGTTTCTAAACCTGTTTGAATGATGTCTGTGAGTATAACAGAACTCATATGGCAGGCGAAAACCTGAGAAAAATCTAACCAGGAAGTGGGAAATCTGAGGTTTGTAGTTTCAAGTGATTGCCTATCCAATATACAGTGTAAAATTTGGTCCAATTGCACTTCCTAAGGCTTCCAATAGATGTCAACAGTCTTTAGAACCTTGTTTCAGGCTTCTACTGTGGAGGGGGACCGAATAAGAGCGGTTTGAACCTGGGGTCTGGCTGAAAGCCATTAGTTTAATCACGCGCGGGGCCGTGAGCACGAGCTCTGTTCCTTTTCATTTCTAAAGACAAAGGAATTGTCCGGTTGAAACATTACTGAAGATTTATGATAAAAACATCCTAAAGATTGATTCTATACATCGTTTGACATGTTTCTACGAACTGTAATATAACTTTTTTGACTTTGTCTGGACTTAGTGCCCGCGCATTGTGCATTTGGATTACTGGACTAAACGCGAACATAACGGAGGTATTTGGACATAAATGGACTTTATCGAACAAAACACACATTTATTGTGGAACTGGGATTCCTGGGAGTGCATTCCGATGAAGATCAAAGGCAAGTGAATATTTATAATGCTATTTCTGACTTTTGTTGACTCCACAACATAGCGGGTATCTGTTTGGTAGCTGAGCGCTGTACTCAGATTATCGCATGGTGTGCTTTTGTCACATAGCTTTTTTGAAATCTGACACAGCGGTTGCATTAAGGAGAAGTATATCTTTAATTCTATGCATAACACTTGTATCTTTCATGAACGTTTATGATAAATAATTCTGTAAATTGATGTGGCTCTCTGCAAAATCACTGGATGTTTTGGAGGCAAAACATTACTGAACATAACGTGCCAATGTAAACTGAGATTTTTGGATATAAATATGAACTTTATCGAACAAAACATACATGTATTGTGTAACATGAAGTCCTAAGAGTGCCATCTGATGAAGATCGTCAAAGGTTAGTGATTCATTTTCTCTCTATTTCTGCTTTTTGTGACTCCTCTCTTCGGCTGGAAAATGGCTGTTTTTGTGACTAGGCGCTGACCTAACATAATTGCATGGTATGCTTTCGTCCTAAAGCCTTTTTGAAATCGGACACTGTGGTGGGATTAACAACAAGTTCTTTATCTTTAAAATTGTGTATAATACTTGTATGTTTGAGGAATTTTAATTATGAGATTTCTGTTGTTTGAATTTGGCGCCCTGCACTTTCACTGGCTGTTGTCAAATCGATCTCGTTAACGGGATTTCAGCCATAAGAAGTTTAAAGGCAATGCTACCAAATACCAATTGAGTGTATCTAAACTTCTGACCCACTGGGAATGTGGTGAAAGAAATAAAAGCTGAAATAAACCACTACTATTATTCTGACATTTTCACATTCTGAAAATAAAGTGGTGATCCTAACTGACCTAAGACAGGGAATTTTTACTAGGATTAAATGTCAGGAATTGTGAAAAACTGAGTTTAAATGCATTTGGCTAAGGTGTATGTAAACTTCCGACTTCAACTGTACATGTCTTCAGAGTTGTATTTATTCTGGGGATAAAACGGGTTGCTTACCTCGTATTTGTTGGGAGCCACAAAGTTGAGATTTTCATCAGGATCGTACAGGATGGAGAAAGCCTGCTCCAACACCTCCTACACACAGAACAGAGAGCACATTTCATGTCCACAACTCTAATATGAACCGCATGCACTAGAATGACTAGATATTCCATGGATGGACCCTGATCAAAAATAGTGCACTATAAAGGGAACAGGTTGCCATTTGGGATGCACTCCATAACCATTGAGATGAATAAGAGAAAGGGCTAGTAGTTAAATACAGTGGGGCAAAAAAGTATTTAGTTAGCCACCAATTGTGCAAGTTATCCCACTTAAAAGATGAGGCCTATAATTTTCATCATAGGTACACTTCAACTATGACAGACAAAATGAGGGGGAAAAAAATCCAGAAAATCACATTGTAGGATTTTTTATGAATTTATTTGCAAATTATGGTGGAAAATAAGTATTTGGTCACCTACAAACATGCAAGATTTCTGGCTCTCACAGACCTGTAACAACTTCTTTAAGAGGCTCCTCTGTCCTCCACTCGTTACCTGTATTAATGGCACCTGTTTGAACTTGTTATCAGTATAAAAGACACCTGTCCACAACCTCAAACAGTAACACTCCACTATGGCCAAGACCAAAGAGCTGTCAAAGGACACCAGAAACAAAATTGTAGACCTGCACCAGGCTGGGAAGACTGAATCTGCAATAGGTAAGCAGCTTGGTTTGAAGAAATCAACTGTGGGAGCAATTATTAGGAAATGGAAGACATACAAGACCACTGATAATCTCCCTCGATCTGGGGCTCCACGCAAGATCTCACCTCGTGGGGTAAAAATGATCACAAGAACGGTGAGCAAAAATCCCAGAACCACACGGGGGGGACCTAGTGAATGACCTGCAGAGAGCTGGGACCAAAGTAACAAAGCCTACCATCAGTAACACACTACGCCACCAGGGACTCAAATCCTGCAGTGCCAGACGTGTCCCCCTGCTTAAACCAGTACATGTCCAGGCCCGTCTGAAGTTTGCTAGAGAGCATTTGGATGATCCAGAAGAAGATTGGGAGAATGTCATATGGTCAGATGAAACCAAAATATAACTTTTTGGTAAAAACTCAACTCGTCGTGTTTGGAGGACAAAGAATGCTGAGTTGCATCCAAAGATCCACCATACCTACTGTGAAGCATGGGGGTGGAAACATCATGCTTTGGGGCTGTTTTTCTGCAAAGGGACCAGGACGACTGATCCGTGTAAAGGAAAGAATGAATGGGGCCATGTATCGTGAGATTTTGAGTGAAAACCTCCTTCCATCAGCAAGGGCATTGAAGATGAAACGTGGCTGGGTCTTTCAGCATGACAATAATCCCAAACACTCCGCCCGGGCAACAAAGGAGTGGCTTTGTAAGAAGCATTTCAAGGTCCTGGAGTGGCCTAGCCAGTCTCCAGATCTCAACCCCATAGAAAATCTTTGGAGGGAGTTGAAAGTCCGTGTTGCCCAGCAACAGCCCCAAAACATCACTGCTCTAGAGGAGATCTGCATGGAGGAATGGGCCAAAATACCAACAACAGTGTGTGAAAACCTTGTGAAGACTTACAGAAAACGTTTGACCTCTGTCATTGCCGACAAAGGGTATATAACAAAGTATTGAGATAAACTTTTGTTATTGACCAAATACTTATTTTCCACCATCATTTGCAAATAAATTCATTAAAAATCCTACAATGTGATTTTCTGGATTTTTTTTTCTCTCATTTTGTCTGTCATAGTTGAAGTGTACCTATGATAAATTACAGGCCTCTCATCTTTTTAAGTGGGATAACTTGCACAATTGGTGGCTGACTAAATACTTTTTTGATACCCCACTGTATCAGTCATACTAACAGGCATGCCCTCTGCTGGTAGGCTACAGTACCTTATTTTGTTTCAGTGCACTCTTTTCTTTCATGTGGGGACAGTCCTTCCCCGTCACCACTGACTTGATATCAGACACAGGGACTGCAGGGGAAGATTAGAAAGAGCAGGAAATTAAAAAGAGATGAAACAGGCATGTATCTAGGTCAGTTCCACGGATCTAGGCGTGATGTGGATCAGTCCGTTTTAAGACTTGGTTATTTGCCATCCATATCTGTGCAACATCAGCTCAGAGAGACTGAGAACAACATGAGGTGTGGCTTTTGCCTAAAAAAAACTAAAACTGAAGCCTACAACAGACCTCAGAGCTGATGCCTTTCCATGTCATTTTGAGACTTCACCTGATGAGCTTTAAGATAGACAACCTCACTCAAATCTCACTGTAGAGAGTCAGTGGGAGACAGAGGGTTGTAGCCAGAAGACTCACTCTTGTCGGTGAGCAGCTCAAAAGGCACTTCCCCCTGGGGAGACTCGTCCAGATCTCCATAGTGCAGCACCTTGTGGTTCAGAGACAGGCGGCAGAACCAGAACTTCTCTGAGGACAAAACAAACGACAACATTAGGAATAAAGACAAAGGTACTGATCAGTCCTATGAAGTAAATCAACAGTAAGAAAATATTTGTATTAAAACTCCAGGCAAATGCTGACATATTTGTTATTGTGCATGTGTGTAAGGTTCTCACCTTGTCTGCGGCGGTTGCCAAGCTTGCGGAAGCAGCTTCCCTCACACAGGCGGTTCAGTCGCTGTTGCTTAATCAGCTCCAGTATCTCTGGCTGGATCCTCTCACGCAGTTCACTGCAACACACACACACACACAGTAGGTCTCATAGTATTGAACAGAAACCAAGACAAGACTGAGGCAAGGCTAAAAAAATAACATGAGGGGTTAAGAAGCCAAACACAGAGGCAGACTAATCTGATTGCCAAAGTCAAAGAGTTAACGTGGATGTGGGACTGACATGATGGGTGGTGACTGAAAATCATCCTGGCTCATCCTCTCTGACTGGCGCAGACGCAGGATCTCAGAGTAGCTGAGGCCTCGTAGTTTCCCTTTTAGCTGGTCCAGGGACGAGGGCTTCATAGCCAGAGTCCGGGTGATCTGCTCCCGAACCACCTGCATCACCTGGCCAACCAAGGGTTAGCAACACAATGGATTACCAACCACAGTCAACCACACATCAGAGCAAATGGCTACATCCACATTTCCAGAAATTTCCAGTAGTGTGCACTTTAAAAGCATAGGATTGGTGTAAGCATTGGCTGGAGGGAGTTTCCACATTGTAAAATCCATATGAGAAAGTGTGCAAGTGCACACTTCCGGACAAGGGTGGAGAATTGTGACTCAGCCTATGAGGTTCAGAGATTCTGCGATGGTCAAAGGCCTCTAGGTGGTTGAACTCTGACCTTGTTGAAGTCCTCAGCCGTGGCCCTCATCTCCTTCCAGGTCTTGTTGAGCAGTTGGATGCAGACGCAGAAGAACTCCTCCCACGCCCGGTCGTGAGTAAAGAACATGGGGTGGTAGTCGTTGCAGCCCTCATTGGCTGGAGAGAGGGAACACGCACAATGGACGCTTATTATAACACGTGGTTGTCATGAACAGAATGAATCAGTTATCCCTCTGACGATACATGTACAATAGAACTCATGAGGTTGGCCATTCTGATTAGCTTGGAAAGCTCCAAACAGATTGAGGCTTGCTTGAATGCCATGTCAGCCGTAAAGCCATCTGTGATGTGATGTGTTGAGTCCATGTATGAGAAGTGGGAGCATTGTACTCACGCAATTCTCCCACTTGAAGTATCTCACACAGCATTCGGGTGAGCTCGATGGCACAGCGTCCGAAGGGACACTCGTGTTTGTCCTCACGGCTGCTGTTCTCTAGAACAATCTGATGTGAGAAACACACACTATGGTCATACTTGGAAAAACTGAATTTCAACCATTTGAAATCTTTAATTACTTTTTCAGTTTTTTTTCTCCAGAAATCCTTGTGGTACAGGCTGCGTCTCAAATGGCAAGCTATTTCCTACATAGTGCACTACTTTTGACCAGGACCATGGTCAAAAGTAATGCACTATAGGTAAAAAGTAGTGCCCTATATTGGGAATAGGGTGCCAATTGTGAAGCACACAGACTCACCCTGATGTAGGTGTCCTGGTGCAGCTTGGCCAGGTAGAGCATGTTGTCCAGGGCCAGCATGCCTGGAGGGGTCTGAGTGAAGTCCATGGCAGGGTTCACATGGTTCTGGAGCGACAACCGCCATGAGAGTCAATGAAAGACAGACCGTAACTCCTAACAACTCCTCTAGAGATCAGCAGCTGTACCAACCCAAACAACACCTCTACAGAAGCAAACAATCCCATTATAACCCCAAAACAACCACTTTAATACATCCACACACACTCCAACTCAACACCTCTAAAGAGCTATACAGAAGAAAACAGCCCACTAGCTGGACTCACAGTGAAGCCCAGCATCTTGTAGTCCTTGGTGTACATGGCCTTTCTCTTCTCCGTGCCACTAGAGTCATTTTCCCCATCAAACGCAATCCTGCGCAGCTCAAAAATGATGTCCCTCTGGGCCTGGAGATGGATGAGGGCAGAACATAAAAACATCAAATCGGTATGAATAAGGCTAAAAGGGTTCAGCTTAAAGATTCAGGGAATCCAAAGAAAGAAAATACTGCTTTGTTAGTTTCTGGTCATTTTACCTGGTCACTGGGATCCATCTTGGTCATCATCCGTTCTTCCAAAAGGTTAAAGGTAAGCACCTGCAGCACGTACAGCTGGTGTGCCATCTCAGCTTTGATAGGTCGGTTGCCTCGGATAACATGCTGTGAAAGATGACATATATTAGGAGTTCTGGATCTGTACTGTTTAGAAAGCATCACGTTACTATGAAGGGCTGTTTAGAAAGCATCACGTTACTATGAAGGGCTGTTTAGAAAGCATCACGTTATTATGAAGGGCTGTTTAGAAAGCATCACGTTACTATGAAGGGCTGTGTAGAAAGCATCACGTTACTATGAAGGGCTGTGTAGAAAGCATCACGTTACTATGAAGGGCTGTTTAGAAAGCATCACGTTACTATGAAGGGCTGTTTAGAAAGCATCACGTTATTATGAAGGGCTGTTTAGAAAGCATCACGTTACTATGAAGGGCTGTTTAGAAAGCATCACGTTATTATGAAGGGCTGTTTAGAAAGCATCACGTTACTATGAAGGGCTGTTTAGAAAGCATCACGTTACTATGAAGGGCTGTTTAGAAAGCATCACGTTACTATGAAGGGCTGTTTAGAAAGCATCACGTTATTATGAAGGGCTGTTTAGAAAGCATCACGTTACTATGAAGGGCTGTGTAGAAAGCATCACGTTACTATGAAGGGCTGTGTAGAAAGCATCACGTTACTATGAAGGGCTGTTTAGAAAGCATCACGTTACTATGAAGGGCTGTTTAGAAAGCATCACGTTATTATGAAGGGCTGTTTAGAAAGCATCACGTTACTATGAAGGGCTGTTTAGAAAGCATCACGTTATTATGAAGGGCTGTTTAGAAAGCATCACGTTACTATGAAGGGCTGTTTAGAAAGCATCACGTTACTATGAAGGGCTGTTTAGAAAGCATCACGTTACTATGAAGGGCTGTTTAGAAAGCATCATGTTACTATGAAGGGCTGTTTAGAAAGCATCACGTTACTATGAAGGGCTGTTTAGAAAGCATCACGTTACTATGAAGGGCTGTGTAGAAAGCATCACGTTACTATGAAGGGCTGTGTAGAAAGCATCACGTTACTATGAAGGGCTGTGTAGAAAGCATCACGTTATTATGAAGGGCTGTTTAGAAAGCATCACGTTATTATGAAGGGCTGTTTAGAAAGCATCACGTTACTATGAAGGGCTGTTTAGAAAGCATCACGTTACTATGAAGGGCTGTTTAGAAAGCATCACGTTACTATGAAGGGCTGTTTAGAAAGCATCACGTTACTATGAAGGGCTGTTTAGAAAGCATCATGTTACTATGAAGGGCTGTTTAGAAAGCATCACGTTATTATGAAGGGCTGTTTAGAAAGCATCACGTTATTATGAAGGGCTGTTTAGAAAGCATCATGTTATTATGAAGGGCTGTTCAGAAAGCATCATGTTACTATGAAGGGCTGTTTAGAAAGCATCATGTTACTATGAAGGGCTGTTTGGTTGTGGCTCTGGTTTGTGCCATCCAAGACAAGTACACTCAGGCTTTCCCTGAAACTCACATTGAGGATGATGGATCGTAGGTGTTTCTGTGCCAGGGTGCTCGCCATCTCCTGAGAGGAAGATAGATGGAGAAATACAGTGAGACTCAAAAGTGAGGCCTGGTATGGAAATAGTTGGCCAATAAGCTTACTACCAGACAGCAATATCAAAAATATAATTTGAGAAAAGGCTTACAGCCATTTCACACAACCCTGAAAGGGGTCCATAACTGTTACAATTCTGTTTTTTGGGTGGGGTCACATCAGAAACCCTTACAGCAGTGAGACATGTCTAAGTGCAGAATGCAGCTGCTACAACTAGGGGGACCCTTTGGATAAGAAAGAGGGGGGGTTGAGGGGATGGAGTGAAGGATTGTGGAATGATGTGTACTCACTGTGAGCCGCTGGTCCAGGGGGTTAGTATGCTCCTCCTTAGGGGGGTGGGTTGGGAGGAGGGGTGCAGGTGTGACAGCAATGGAAACAAAGAGTGCACACTTATAGGCACACATCACAAGACACAGCATGGTACAGTACACCTTGGTAGTGAGGAACAGCACATCACAGCACAATATGGCATGGCAATGCACAACAGTATGTGACACAACTAGAGGTCGACCGGTTAAATCGGAATGGCCAATTAGTTAGGGCCGATTTCAAGTTTTCATAACAATCAGTAATCTGCATTTTTGGTCACCGATCATGGCAGATTACATTGCACTCCACGAGGAGACTGCGTGGCAGGCTGACTACCTGTTATGTGAGTGCAGCAAGGAGCCAAAGTAAGGTGCTAGCTAGCATTAAACGTATCTTATAAAAAACAATCTTAACATAAATCACTAGTTAATTACACATGGTTGATGATATTACTAGTTTATCTAGCTTGTCCTGCGTTGTATATAATCGATGCAGTGCCTGTTAATTTATCATTGAATCATAGCCTACTTCGCCAAACGGGTGATTTAACAAGCACATTCGCGAAAAAAGCACTATCGTTGCACCAATGTGTACCTAATCATAAACATCAACGCCTTTCTTAAAATCAATACACAAGTATATATTTTTAAACCTGCATATTTAGTCAATATTGCCTGCAAACATTAATTTCTTTTAACAAGGGAAATTGTGTCACTTCTCTTGAATTCTGTGCAACAGAGTCAGGCTATATGCAGCAGTTTGGGCCCCTGGCTCGTTGAACTGTATGAAGACTATTTGTTCCTAATAAAGACAGCCAACTTCGCCAAACGGGGGATGATTTAACAAAAGCGCATTTGCGAAAAAAGCACAATCGTTGCACAGATGTACCTAACCATAAACATCAATGCCTTTCTTAAAATCAATACACAGAAGTATATATATTTTTAAACCTGCATATTTAGTTAACGTCTTTGGGGTACCTCCCCTTCTTCTCAATTTCCGCCCAAAAACATACCCTAATCTAACTGCCGGTAGCTCAGGCCCAGAGGCAAGGATATGCATATTCTTGATATCATTTGAAAGGAAACACTCCGAATTGTGTGGAAATGTGAATTGAATGTAGGAGAATATAACACAATAGAGCTGGTAGAATAAACTACAAGGAAATAAATATAAGTTTTCTGTTTTCTATTGTTGCTGCATCATGTACCCAAGTGGCCGAATTGGTACAGTGATACATTTTGAAGGAAAGAACTATATACAAAATACATAAATGCTATTCTAAGACAACCCCCCAAAAAATAAATATATATATATGAAAAAAAAGAAACAAACAAATAACAAGGGTAACTATTTACACATTTTCTATTTACAATATTGTGAAGACCCTCAGTCCTCTACACAATATTGTGCTGCTTTGTTTGAGCTTTTCCTGATTTAGTCGCCATAATTTAAATATATAAACTTGTTGAAAATGCTATTGAATATGTACTGCTATGCGTAACACTCGTGGCTCCGTCAAGTAGAATTTGCAATGGCGAATGAACCTCTTTTACGCCAGAGTTTACAACAAAGGATGGTCTTCGAACGTATAACCATTACATATTGCTGTTTACCTCAGCTCATTGGCTATCTTCCAAGCTAAATTTCAAGAGGATCAGTCGTCATTGGGCTAAAATACAGTCAATCAACGATAGCCCGGTCCTACCATTGGTGCGCAATGAGGTCATTGATTGGTGTCTTCAAATCGGTTTGTTTCGGTCAATACGTCCCGGGAAAAGAACCATCATGTATGGTTGTGTTAGTAACAACCAGAGGATTGCAATGAAACCAACCATGACTGGATAAAAATGTGTTTATTGTGTGTAATTACCACAAACGCTTCGTCCAAAGTTGAATGAGACGGAAATCACGACGCAACCGGTTTACAAATGTTTTGTGTTAGGCTATAAAAATTGATTTTATCAAACAAAACGAACATTCACAGTGTAGTTAGGACACTTGGCATTTCCACCAGAGGAAGATCTTCAATGGTAAGACATTTATTTTCTTGTTATTTCTGACTTTCGTGACGCTAATGCTTGGTTGGAAAATGCTAGTAATACTTGTGTGTGTGGGGCGCCGTCCTCAGAAAATCGCATGTTTGCTTTTGCAGTAAACCTTTTTGAAATCTGACACAGCGGCTGGATTAATAAAACGTTCATCTTTTAAATGATGTGAGATACATGTAATTACAAGAATGTTTAATACAACGAAAGGTGTATTTAAAATATTAGCTCTCTGCAGTTTCACCGGATGTTGGCCTGGTGGGACGTTCATTCAAACAGCACTTTCGTGCGTTTGCCAGCAGCTCTTCCCTGTGATTCAAACATTGAGCTGTTTATGACTTCAAGCCTATCAACTCCCGAGATTAGACTGGTGTAACCGATGTGAAATGGCTGGCTAGTTAGAGGGGTGCGCGCTAATAGCGTTTCAATCGGTGACGTAACTCGCTCTGAGACATTGAAGAAGTTGTTCCCCTTGCCCTGCAAGGGCCGCAGCTTTTGTGGAGCGATGGGTAATGATGCTTCGAGGGTGGCTGTTGTCGATGTGTTCTGGTTCGAGCCCAGGTATGGGGGGGGGGGGGGGGGGAGCTATACTGTTACACTGGCAATACTAAAGTGCCTATAAGAACATCCAATAGTCAAAGGTATATGAAATACAAATGGTATAGAGAGAAATAGTCCTATAATTTCTATAAAATAACTACAACCTAAAACCTCTTGCCAGGGAATATTGAAGACTCATGTTGACCATGTTAACCAAGCTGGAACCACCAGCTTTCATATGTTCTCATGTTCTGAGCAAGGAACTTAAACGTTAGCTTTTTTACATGGCACATATTGCACTTTTACTTCGTTTTTGCATTATTTAAACCAAATTGAACATGTTTAATTATTTATTTGAAGCTAAATTGATTTTATTGATGTATTATATTAAGTTAAAATAAGTGTTCATTCAGTATTGTTATAATTGTCATTACAAATAGATAAAAAAAATATAAAAAATAAAAAATGTATATTTATAATATTTTTTTTACAAAAACTGCCTTTTTTGGTCCTCCAATAATCGGTATCGGCGTTGGAAAATCATAGTCAGTTGACCTCTAGACACAACAGCGTAGTATGGCACAGCACTGAATGAGATGTACAACAATGCAGTGTTGTGTGGCAATGCATGCACAGCAGAGCACAGTACAGCATAGCATGGAGTCTAGAGCCGAAAGACAGCTCAGACTGACCTGCTCCTCTGGTTGTATGAATAGTATGCATGTAGGTTGGATGTCAAATGTAATCTTTGCACTTCAAAATATGATATCTGCACTTCATTACTTTTGTAAAATAAATATATTACACTGAACAAAAATAAAAACGCAACAATTTCAAAGATTGTACTGACTTACAGTTCATGTAAGGAAATCAGTCAGTTGAAATAAATGTATTAGGCCCTAATCTATGGATTTCATGACTGGGAATACAGATATGCATCTGTTGGTCACAGATACACTACATGGCCAAAAGTATGTGGACACCTGATCGTCAAACATCTCTTCCCAAAATAATGGCTATTAATATGGAGTGAGTTCCTTCCTTGCTGTTATAACAGCCTACACTCTTCTGGGAAGGCTTTCAACTAGATGTTGGAACATTGCTGTGGGGACTTGAGGTCGGGCTGTGATGTTGGGCGATTAGTTCTGGCTCGCAGTCGGTGTTCCAATTCATCCCAAAGGTCTTTGATAGGGTTGAGGTCAGGGCTCTGTGCAGGCCAGTCAAATTATTCCACACAGATCGACAAACCATTTCTGTATGGCCCTCACTTTGTGCATGAGGGCATAGTCATGCTGAAACAGGAAAGTGCTTTCCCCAATCTGTTGCCACAAAGTTGGAAGAACAGAATCGTGTGGAATGTCATTGAACGCTGTAGCGTTAAGATTCTCCTTGACTGGAACTATGGGGCCTAGCCCGAATCATGAAAAACAGCCCGGACCATTAATCCTCCTCGACCAAACTTTACAGTTGGCACTATGCATTGGGGCAGGTAGCGTTTTCCTGGCATCCGCCAAACCCAGATGCGTCAGATGGTGAAGCCCGATTCAATACTCCAGAAAATGCGCCTCCACTGCTCCAGAGTCCAATAGCGGTGAGATTTACACCACTCCAGACGAAGCTTGGCTTTACGCATGGTGATCTTAGGTTTGTGTGTGGCTGCTCGGCCATGAAAACCCATTTTGTGAAGCTCCCGACGAACAGTTCTTGTGCTGACGTTGCTTCCAGAGGCAGTTTGGAACTCCCGCTTCAGCACTCATTGATCCCGTTCTGCGAGCTTGTCTGGCCTACCACTTCGTGGCTGAGCCGTTCTTGCTCCTAGATGTTCAGCATCATCATGCTGAAACATGAGGTGATGGCGGTGGATGAATGGCATGAGAATGGGTCTCAGGATCTCATCACGGTATCTCTGTGCATTCAAATTGCCATTAATAAAAAGTAATTGTGTTCGTTGTCCATAGTTTATGCCTGCCTATGCCATAACCCAAACGCCACCATGGGGCACTGACGTTGACATCAGCAAACCACTCGCCCACACCATATATGTTGTCTGCCATCTGCCCGGTACAGTTGAAACCAGGATTCACCTGTGAAGGGCACACTTCTCTAGGCCATCGAAGGTTAGCATTTGCCCACCTAAGTCAGTGACGATGCCGAACTGCAGTCAGGTCAAGACCCTGGTGAGGACAACGAGTAAGCAGATGAGCTTCCCTGAGACGGTTTCTGACTGTTTATGCAGAAATTCTTTGGTCGTGCAAACCCACAGTTTCATCAGCTGTCCAAGTGGCTAGTCTCAGACCATTCTGCAGGTGAGGAAGCCAGATGTGGAGGTCCTGGGCTGGCGTAGTTACACATGGTCTACGGTTGTGAGGCTGGATGGACGTTCTGCCAAATTCTCCAAAAAGATGTTGGAAGCAGCTTATGATAGAGAAATTAAAATTACATTCTCTGGCAACTGCTCTGGTGAACATTCCTGCAGTCAGCATGCCAATTGTACGCTCCTCAAAACTTGAGACATCTGTGACATTGTGTTGTGTGACTAAACTGCACATTTTAGAGTAGCCTTTTATTGCCCCAGCACAAGGTGCATTTGTGTAATGATTAGCCTTTTATTGTCCCCAGCACAAGGTGCATCTGTGTAATGATTATGCTGTTTAATCTTCTTGATATGCCACAACTGTCAGGTGGATCGATTATTTTGGCAAAGGAGAAATGCTCACTAACAGGGACCAACATTTTACATATTGTATGTATATTTTTGTTCAGTGTATTTCGATACAGTTCTGAGTCCGAAAATAATTATTTTTTTTACACTGATTTCCAAATTTGACATCAAATTTAAAATAGCTTGCCTCTTAAATTGCATGATGTCAAATTTGGAAATCAAAATGTTTTATCTTTTTCCCATGCATCTACCAGACAGGATGTAGGAGAAGAAAGTATTGCGTGGGTGACTTCCTACATAGTACAAACTCTAGTATCCACATCTGTCTCACACATACTGCCTGTCCGTCTGCCAAGGCAGTTTTACTCTGTTTCTCAGTGTAGAGTGGTTGCTTGACAGTTTACTTTATGATGTATAACATTTTAGTGATTTAGCAGACGCTCTTATCTAGAGCGACTTACAGTTAAGATCTTAAAATAGCTAGGTGGGGGGTGCTGTAGGATTATTTAAGATACTCTTCAAAGAGGTAGGGGTTTCAGATGTTTTTGGAAGATGGCAGGGACTTGGTTGTCCTAGCTTCAGGGGGAAGCTGGTTCCACCATTGGGGTGCCAGGACAGAGAAGAGCTTGGACTGGGCTGAGTGGGAGCTGCCCTCCCATAGAGGTGGGAGGGCCAAGAGACCAGAGGTGGCAGAACACCACCTTTCATATTGTGTGTGCACATTTCAAGGTAAAGACTTTCTTCAATAAGGAAAATAGATGGACTAACTAAGCATAGAGAGCAGAGCACAGAATGACCAGAGGTCATTAAACTCGATGACAGTGGGGTTGGCCTATATGACATGGGTTATTTATTACTGACCATGATATGTGTGAGTGACCATGAAGTGTGATGTAACAGTGAGATATGTATTACATTACCCTGATGTGTGTGCTAATGGCTGTACCATATATGAGACCTATGTTAAGACTTTCTAACCCTTATAGGTGCTAGTACGAGTGACGATGGTTGAGTGTAAATATGTTGCAGAGGACCAGTTCAGTGGGGGTTATGTACTAGTGACTAAAATATGAAAACTAGGTTAAGACATTGTCTAACCTTTATAGGTGGTATTCATGTATGAGTGATCATAGTTAAGTATAAATATTTTGCAAGAGGACCCTTCCGGTGTACTGGTGAGCAGGTACTGTACTGACCTGCCGCCTGTCCTCCGGTGCCTTGAGGAAGAGGGCGTTGATGAGTGCGATGGCGTATGTCTGGATCTCCTGATTGGACCTAAAAGTCACATCAGACACAGCAACACCAGTTAGAAGCATCTGGTTCTAGGAATTCTCACATGGGCATAAAAACATTAAGTTGCCACTGGTTAAGTGTATAAGTACAGTACTCAGATAGTATTAGTCTGGGGTTCTACACTTCTAAGCTTAGTCATAATTATAAGGAGGCAGAGCAAGGCAAGGCTTGTCATCTACGCTCTATTGCACTGACGTTAGTTACGCCACTACATTTCTACACACTAACTCAGGCTACATCCCCCACACAGCTGTATGTGGGAGGCCCCAGTGCGTGTGTGTGTGCTCACACTTGCAGGTGCCCGATGAGCTGTCCAACGGTGATCTCCTGCGCCACCCGGTGGTAGAGGCTGTGGCTGTTGAGGACCATGCTTTCCAGGATGGCCAGTGAGCGCTGCAGGATGGATACGTCTACCATCGGCTGGTTCACGTAGCTCGCAATCTGACCAGACAGGAGGGGGAAATACTCCATTAAAATGGACACCTAAATCTAGAGGCTTGTTGATTACAGCTAGGTTTATGAGGTAGTTTTGAAAGCTGATTTACTAAGGTTTGAGATTAAGACTACATACCCCAACCAGAAACCATGGATTACAGACAGCATCCGCACTGAGCTAAAGGCTAGAGCTGCCGGAAGCTTATAAGAACCCGGAAGCTTATAAGAAATTATATGCCCTCCGACGAACCATCAAACAGGCAAAGCGTCAATACAGGACTAAGATCGAGTCGTACTACACCGGCTCTGATGCTCGTCGGATGTGGCAGGGCCTGCAAACCATTACAGACTACAAAGGGAAGCACAGCCGAGAGCTGCCCAGTGACACGAGCCTACCGGACAAACTCAACTACTTCTATGCTCGCTTCGAAGCAAACAACACTGAAACATGCATGAGAGCACCAGATGTACCGAAAGACTGTGTGTTCACGCTCTCCGCAGCCGATGTGAGTAAGACCTTTAGACAGGTCAACATTCACAAGGCTGCAGGGCCAGACGGATTACCAGGACGCGTACTGCGAGCATGCGCTGACCAACTAGCAAGTGTCTTCACTGACATTTTCAACCTCTTCCTGTCCGAGTCTGTAATACCAACATATTTTAAGATTGTGATCAAGGACAATGTGATTTTCTGGATTTTCCTACCACAATTTTGTCTGTCATAGTTGAAGTGTACCAATGATGAAAATTATAGGCCTCATCTTTTTAAGTGGGAGAACTTGCACAATTGGTGGCTGACTAAATACTTTTTTGCCCCATTGTGTGTGTGTGTGTATGTGTGTATGTGTGTGTGTGTGTGTGTGTGTGTGTGTGTGTGTGTATGTATATATATATATATATATATACATACATACTGCTCCCCTTTAATTACTTGTTACTTTGATCTCTTATTCTTATCCATATTATATGATATCTATCCTTATTTTTTTAAACTGCACTGTCGGTTAGGGGCTCGTAAGAAAGCATTTCACTGTTGGATTCGGCACGTGACCAATACATTTTGATTTGAAACATGTCTGTCAAATGACATACAGTTGGCAAAAAAAACTATCCATACATACTAACCCTAACCCTTGTACAGTGCTTGTTGTTGTGCTGCACATCATAGGACTTCATCAGGGAGAAAACCATTCACAGAAGATACAGCTGAAAGAGCTCCAAATAACATGGGGGGGTTGCTAGGTAACAGCAACCAACTCAGTGCTGGCAGCCAATGAGGGGTTGAATGTCAAGTAATTAAAGAAGAGAGAAAAAATAAATAAGGGGAGGACTTTGAGATAGGCCTCAAACTACTGAAACTACCAAAACTAATCTACAAAAGAAAGTTCCACATATAAGTTTCATCAAACTAATCAAGAAATACATGACACATTTTTTCCATTGCAGACAGTGTAGGAATCTAACATCTGGGCTTCCTCATATGCCAAGTTTTACGAAGAGTGTTGTGTTTTGTGGAAGTAAGGAGGCGAGTTCTAACCTGTTTGATGAAGGACAGAGAGATAAGGTCCCAGGACACAATGCCATGGTCCATCAGCTCCAGGAAGGCTGTGAGAGTGAAGGCCAGCATCTCCCCAAAGCTGAAGAGAGAGCAGACTAGAGTCAGAGGACAACACTCTATATACACACTGAGTAAAACAATGTATTTTTTTATTTTTAAATAGGGCCATATTCACCAACAAAGTCCTACGACAACTCTTCCTATGCGCCACCAACTACAGCCACAAACAGCATGCTATCAGTATTAGTAGTAAAAATGGTCTTGTGGGCTGACTCTGGCCTGAGTGATGCCAGTTTGAGACCCCCACTTTAGACAACAGACCCATGGATTGTCTGTATGAGACTCACTGGGTGCCACTCTCCACCAGGCGTGCCAGGGTTCCAATGCCCTCCATGCTGATGAACTCAGTGGCGAAGGTGGGGTCAGCTGACAGCTTGGCCAGCTCCTTAAGGGCCTCCAGGCGGGCGTCTATGCCGTGGGACTGGATCCTGTCCAGGAGCTGCCGCGCTGCACGGGCCTATTGGGGGGGGTGGGGGGGGGGGGGGGTCAGGTATGCCGTTATATTGAATGTTTTTACCAGGTTTACCTCTGACTACATTAGCTTGATATATGCAGGCAGCAACCGTTGCTGAGAAATCTATAACGTAGCAATAGGGTTTATCTAATGCAGCAAACATTATTGTGAACTGTAAAGCCGTCATTATATAGAATTAATCAAATATAATTTTTGAGGGGAGGGGGATTAAATAACTGCATGTACAAGAAGAGTGTCTCACAGGAGATATGGCTAATCGAAGGATGGTTCCATTCTTGATTTCACTACGGCTCTGGAAAGAAAGAAAATGGTGAACATTGCTACTACCACAGCACTTCTCTAGAGTCATTGGTAATATCACATAGAAATAGTAACATACTAAGGAACCATGTAGTGTATTGTGAAGAATTGTAAACAGCACTTTATTCTGCCATGGCGCTGAGGCTCACCTGCTCAGTAATGTAGAGCTGAGGACCGTCAGCATAACGCAGGGCAAACTGTTCCGAGCCAGACAGAGACCAGCTGTGGACACACACATGCACAAAATCTATTGAAAAGTAAGTGACCGAATTCACCAATTTTCCACTTAATACCAGAGCGCACTGACCTCCCTAAACATGAGGCAGACAGAAGCTAAACCCATAGATTTCTCAATAAGACCTATTACTATAATGACGTGCGTTTGTTTTTCCACCCTACAGAAAATACATACCATGTGCATAAGGTTAACAAACGTGATTATCGGAGCCTCCAGCATTTCTATTTGCCAGAAGATCAGATGGGGAACATTGTACAAGGAGATATTCAGTGGGCGTTAAGTGTTAGAAAAAAATCTAATGCATTCAGATGTGAGAGGGAGGAAGCAGAGAAGAGAGAGCGAGAAAGGAGAAGTAGGGAGTTAGCAAAAGTCTCAGTATTCATGATGGACAGACAAGGTAGATTAGGAGACAAAAGGAAATGGAAAGACAATGAGAGGAGCCACTCGGGGAGAACGAGTCAGAAAGAGATAAATGAACATTCAGACAAATAGGGAGAAAGAAGGAAAGAAATCAAAATGTTTATGAAATGGATGAATATAACCCTAACTCCATTAGTCAGATATCAACAAAGCAAAACAAATGTAACCCCTAAGCACACGGTTCCACTTACTTAGACTGGGTCTGGCCTAGAAGCAGATTAAGGTCACCTTGGATGCATCCCAAATGGCACCCAATTCCATAGATATTTAGGGAATAGGATGCCATTTGGGACATATTCCTTGTGTGGCATACCTTGGACTTAGTGAGTGAAGCCTGAGTATTGGCTAAAGGTTGTGTCTGTTTATTGGCAGTGGTATATGAGTAAGCTCTGAAAGGGTGGAGTACCAGAGCATTTATGTGTATCTGGGGATTACGCTGAACTGTCTGGTATTTTATTGAATAAATATCTGCATCTAATGCAAAATCATTCTGAACTTGTACGATAACATACCATAGTGAATCAGTATAGCATCACTAGAATCAATTGGTATGATGGAGCAAGACTGTAGAAGGCATTCAAAATGGGATTTGTTATTGTGTGCAGAACCTTCAGCAGTATGCCAATAGTAGTTAGTTACTCCAAACTGTTCCATTTCTACACAGGATAATATACAGTACCAGTCAAAGTTGACACACCTACTCATTCAAGGGTTTTACTTTAGACAATTTTCTACTTTGTAGAATAATAGTGAAGACATCTAAACTATGAAATAACACATATGGAATCATGTAGTAACCAAAAAAGTGTTCAACAAATATTCTTCAAAGTAGCCACACGTTGCCTTGATGACAGCTTTTTACACTCTTAGCATTCTCTCAACCAGCTTCATGAGGTAGTCACCTGGAATGCATTTCAATTAACAGATGTGCCTTCTTAAAAGTTCATTTGTGGAATTTCTTTCCTTCTTAATGCATTTCAGCCAATCAGTTGTGTTGTGACAAGGTAGGGGTGGTTTACAGAAGATAGCCCTATTTGGTAAAAGACCAAGTCCATATTATGGCAAGAACAGCTCAAATAAGCAAAGAGAAACGACAGTCCATAATTACTTTAAGACATGAAGGTCAGTCAATGCGGAAAATGTCAAGAACTTTGAAAGTTTCAAGAGCAGTCGCAAAAATCATCAAGCGCCATGATGAAACTGGCTCTCATGAGGACCGCCACAGGAAAGGAAGACCCAGAGTTAACTCTGCTGCAGGGGATAAGTTCATTAGAGTTACCAGCTTCATAAATTGCAGCCCAGATAAATGCTTCACAGAGTTCAAGTAACAGACACCTCATTAGTGACAATGTCAGTGATTAATTTAGAATTCAAGGCACACTTAACCAGCAGGGCTACCACAGCATTCTGAAGCGATACGCCATCCCGTCTGGTTTGCGCTTAGTGGGACTATAATTTGGTTTTCAACAGGACAACGACCCAACACACATACAGGCTGTGTAAGGGCTTTTTGACCAAGAAGGAGAGTGATGGAGTGCTGCATCAGATGACCTGGCCTCCACAATCATCCAACCTTAACTTAATTGAGATGGATTGGGATGAGTTGGACCGCAGAGTGAAGGAAAAGCAGCCAACAAGTGCTCAGCATATGTGGGAACTCCTTCAAGACTGCTGGAAAAGCATTCCAGGTGAAGCTGGTTGAGAGAAAGCCAAGAGTGTGCAAAGCTGTTATCAAGACAAAGGGTGGCTACTTTGAAGAATCTAAAACATTAAACAATGGTTTTATTTGTTTAACACTTTGTTACTACATGATTCCATAGGTCATGTCTTCACTATTATTCTACAATGTAGAAATATTACAAATAAAAGGAAAATCCTGGAATGAGTAGGTGTGTCCAAACTTTTGACTAGTACTGTATATCCAGTGCCATGTGAAAGTATTCACACCCGTTGACATTTTGTTGTGTTACAGCCTGAATTTAAAATAGAGATTGTGTGTCACTGGCTTACACACAATACCCCATAAAGCCAAAGTGGAATTATGTTTTTAGACAATTTTACAAATAAATTAAAAATGAAAAGTATTCAACCCCTTTGTTGTGGCAAGCCTAAATAAGTTCAGGAGTATACATTTGTTTAAAAAGTCACAATAAGTGGCACGGACTCACTCTGTGTGCAATAATAGTGTTTAACATGATTTCTGAATGACTGCCTCATCTCTGTACCCCACACATACAGATAATTGTAAGGTCCCTCAGTTGAGCAGTGAATTTCAAACAGATTCAACCAAAGACCAGGGAGGTTTTCCAATGCCTCGCAAAGGGCACCTATTGGTAGATAGGGTTTTTTAAAAAGCAGACATTGACTATCCCTTTGAGCATGGTGAAGTTATTAATTACACTTTGGATGGTGTATCAATATACATAGTCACTACAAACATCCTTCCCAACTCAGTTGCCAGAGAGGAAGGAACCCGCTCAGGGAATTCACCATGAGGCCAATGGTGACTTTAAAACATTACAGAGTTTAATGGCTGTGTTAGGAGAAAACTGAGGATGGATCAACAACATTGTAGTTGCTCCACAATACCAACCTAAATGACAGAGTGAAAAGGAGGAAGCCTGTATAGAATAAAATATTCCAAAATGTGCATCATGTTTGCAATAAGGCACTAAAATAAAACTGCCAAAAAAGAATAATAATAGGCAAAGACATGACTGTCCTGAATTCAATGCATTGTGTTCAGGGCAAATCCAACACAACACTGAGTACCACTCTTCATATTTTCAAGCATGGTGGTGGCTGCATTATGTTATGGGTATGCTTGTCATCGGCATGGACTAGGGAGTTTATATGATACAAAGAAATTCAACAGAGCTAAGCTATGCACAGGCAAAATCCTAGAGGGAAACCTGGTTCAGTCTGCTTTTCAACAGACACTGGGAGACAAATTCACCTTCAAGCAAGACAATAACCTAAAACACATGGACAAATATACACTGGAGTTGTTTACTAAGACAACATTGCATGTTCATGAGTAGCCTAGCTACAGTTTGACTTAAATTAGCTTTAAATTAACTAAATTAACTAAATTAGCTTTAGTTTGACTTAAATTAGCTTTAAATTCTATGGCAAGACTTGAAAATGGCTGTCTAGCGAGGATCAACAACCAACTTCACAGAGCTTGAAGAATTATTTTAAGTGTGCAAATATTGTACAATCCAGGTATGCAAAGCTTATAGAGACGTATCCAGAAAGACTCAAAGCTGTAATCGCTGCCAAAGGTGATTCTAACATGTATTGACTCATGGGTGTGAATACTTAGACATTTCTGTATTTCCTTTTCAATAACTTTGAAAACATTTTCTTTAAACATGTTTTCACTTTGTCATTATAGGGTATTGTGTGTAGATGGATTCAGGCTGTAACAACCACATGTGGAATAAGTCAAGGGGCATGAATACTTTCTGAAGGAATTGTTTTTTGTTGGCTATGGCTAGAAATGCTGCAGATGTCATTTGGTTAGCTAGCAAGAAATGTGAATTGCTTTTCTAGCTAGCTGTGGATAGCATACTGTATCTCTTAGTTGTCGATCAAATGGGCGGACAGGCAAGTTCCCATTCAGTTGTCAAAACATGGGTTGGGACAAGCATGCACCGGCAGGCAAACTGCAGAAAGACGAGCAGGCTGCTATTCCCCATCGTTTATCGGCCAACTAGCTGAAAACATTTGAGAGGGTTTATCTAATGTTCCCTCGTTAGATTTTAGTTTAGCATTAGTTGTTGATCTTGCTGATGTGCATAGGCAACTGAGGGAGAGATAGCCTACCTTTTCATGGTTGTTTGATCAACAGGTTTGTCAAGTTCCCAAATGTAAGAGGACTCCCGTGGTATTTACATATTTGCAGAAATCCATTCAGGTGTATTTTGTGGCTTTCGGCAAATGCTTTCTAATGATCTAAAGTCACGCTGTTGCTACTGCCTGTAAACACACAATCCAGTTCAATGTGAATGAAGGCAGACCATCTGGAAAATGGTTTATTTGCATATAGGCCTACTATAGCTCTGATTGACTATGTCACACCGGTCTGTGTAGACTCTGGTCCTCTGGACAGGACAGATGTTTTTATTAGGTTTTATGACTACAGTGTATTAATTGTCCAAACACCCTGCCACTTTCCCACTCTATGTAGCTATAACATTTTCACAAATGCCTTACTATATGTCATTCCAAAACATTTTATGAATTTATGACATGAAAATGACCATATCTAAGTGCTCGCTATCTAAGTGTGACAAATGTGTAATATTCTTCCTGGGGATATGAATGATATGAACATATTTTAAATAAGATGTAATCTTGCTAAAATGCTGTCAATTCCACTTTAATGATATAATAAGACATCTGGCATTGTAATGAAGAACATGTGTGATCCAGTCCATGTGTAATGGCTCATACTAACATTTCTCTGTGTGTTCTTATTATGGACCTGCTATACATGTGGCTCCCGCTGAGTCCATCTAGCTACCACTAGTCTTACGCAAGTGAGCGCAGGGTGTGTGTTCATCACACACACACACACAGTAAACATTGTT
The DNA here is from genome assembly GCF_057628025.1 of Oncorhynchus mykiss. Lineage (NCBI taxonomy): Eukaryota > Metazoa > Chordata > Actinopteri > Salmoniformes > Salmonidae > Oncorhynchus > Oncorhynchus mykiss. Next base: position 59,722,832 of record NC_143028.1, on the reverse strand, counting down.
ACGCCATTAGCTCCAGCGAGAGCAGAAACAGCTGAGTGTGGAGCTGGTGCTTACCCATCACACACCTCCCGTATGATAGACGACAGGGGCTTCTTCTGCAAAACAGACGCCAGACAAAAAGAGAAACTGTCAAACTCTGCACTGCCACTGGAATCGCAGGAAAGTTGCTGATTGGTCAGAAAATACCCTTTTATAAGTTAACAATGGTTCTCACTCCTTGCTTTGCTTGGCTTTCCTCAGAGGAAAATAAACATTGATGGATTTGTTAGTGGGTAGGCGCTGTTGAAATTGTGTTGGACAAAATCAAATCCACTATTGTGTTGCCAGCAAAATACAGAGAAATAAGATATGTGCTAGAGCTAGACTCACCAACAAAATCTCAGTGATGTAGTTTATGCTTGTCTGAGCAGAAAAAAAACATACTGTAGCTTTCTTTTCCCTTCAATTATTTAATGTGGAGTCTCTTGTGTTTAAAGTATCTGACACAGGGAAAACAGACTTCTATAAAAAGTTTGGTTGAGAAGACAGAGTGGAGGATTGATGCTGTTAAAGACAAAACAGACCAACAGAAACATCAGCACTACACAGTGCCTGGCTGCCCTATGGCCTCTGACCACAGAGGCTGTCCTTTTCTGTTAATTTCTCTAGGATTTTACATGGTGAATCGCCAACGTTCGTCGATACCCAGCAGGCGATCTATTGTGCACGGCTGATGTTCATGTTGGTATGTCTTGTCGTTGAGTGGTGTTTTTAGACTGGACACTGACCTGGTCAATCTCCATGAGCTGGGCGTTGGCACCGGGCCACTCGATGGCCACCTTGACGATGTCAGAGGGGGGTGGCATGGCTGCTGTCTTCTCACGCACCACTAGAGGACAGACATCACAGAGAAGAAGAAACAGCTCCTTATTACTGTTACATCATTAGATATGATCCCACTTCCGCCACCATGTTACATTATTAGATATGATCCCACTTCCGCCACCATGTTACATTATTAGATATGATCCCACTTCCGCCACCATGTTACATTATTAGATATGATCCCACTTCCGCCACCATGTTACATTATTAGATATGATCCCACTTCCGCCACCATGTTACATTATTAGATATGATCCCACTTCCGCCACCATGTTACATTATTAGATATGATCCCACTTCCGCCACCATGTTACATTATTAGATATGATCCCACTTCCGCCACCATGTTACATTATTAGATATGATCCCACTTCCGCCACCATGTTACATTATTAGATATGATCCCACTTCCGCCACCATGTTACATTATTAGATATGATCCCACTTCCACCACCATGTTACATTATTAGATATGATCCCACTTCCGCTACCATGTTACATTAGATATTTCAACATGACCACATTATGTTGGCATTAACGTTTCACAGCCATTTTTAAACTTCATAGTTAAATCACTCATTCTGTTGGCCCAAATGTGGCTTAAAACACCAGTTCATGGTATCAAAATGGTTCCTTACTAGTGGCACAAGGTCAGACGAATACCCTTCTCTTCATTGCCAAACAGCATCCATTCAATTTGGTCTCATTACAGTCCAGTTTGTCCTTCCCCACATGACAATACAAAACTTTAATGAGAGTGATCTAGGGTAGAAAGATGGGACCAGGACCGCTTTTACGGCTGTAGTGGCTTGTCGTAGCATCTATCAGTGTAATTAAACCCTCAGATGTAATACCTGAAGTAGCTAGTAGCTACACACTTTGTTTGCCTTTAACTAAGAGCCATTTTAACAGCTTGATGTATGGTGGTCTGGGCCATCAACGAGGAGACAGGGCGTTTATGTGGACATCTTCTAAATATCAGTGGCCAGGGTTTTAACATCAAAGCCCTGGACCACCAAGTGGAAAACAGGCTGACATTATGCATATGTAACCTGAACTTAACTTCAGCTGTGTCCCTGACAGAAATAGTCTAGCACTAAAGCCAGATGACCATTTGACAAAGAAAAACAATGTCTTGCTGTTTAAATACACAATGTTTTGCCTGTCTGTGTTTACTCCACTATACGGTCAAATTCTCTGTTGTTGCCGACATAAACATTTCATTCATCAACATTGTATTCAGACGCCTACAGAACCTTTCGAGATTCTTTCTGCACATTTCTGTACAGAAGATTTGCATGCAGGCACACACATGCACTGTATCTGGGGTAGTTATAAACAGCAGGTTTCACATATCCACATCTCTGGCAGGCTCAGTCCTCCCACTCAGGAGTCCTAGCACCTGTAGGTGGGCTGGGTTGGTTTACCACAGCTCCCCGATCTACTGCAGATATAACAGCACCACAGCTCCCCGATCTACTGCAGATGCAACAGCACCACAGCTCTCCAATCTACTGCAGATGCAACAGCACCACAGCTCTCCAATCTACTGCAGATACAACAGGACCCTGATCTACTGCAGATACAACAGCCCCGAAATCTACTGCAGATACAACAGGACCCTGATCTACTGCAGATGCAACAGCACCACAGCTCTCCAATCTACTGCAGATGCAACAGCACCACAGCTCTCCAATCTACTGCAGATGCAACAGGACCCTGATCTACTGCAGATACAACAGCCCCGAAATCTACTGCCGATACAACAGGACCCTGATCTACTGCAGATGCAACAGCACCACAGCTCTCCAATATACTGCAGATGCAACAGGACTCTGATCTACTGCAGATACAACAGCCCCGAAATATACTGCAGATGCAACAGCACCCTGATCTACTGCAGATACAACAGCCCCGAAATATACTGCAGATACAACAGCACCCTGATCTACTGCAGATACAACAGCCCCGAAATATACTGCAGATACAACAGCCCCCTGATCTACTGCAGATACAACAGCCCCGAAATATACTGCAGATACAACAGCACCCTGATCTACTGCAGATACAACAGCCCCGAAATATACTGCAGATACAACAGCACCACAGAGCTCAGGTTTATCCCTGCTAGCCTCCCTATTCTAAATCCACAGGGAATCTTTGCTCTGCGCTTGGCTGTCGTCAGGCAGTGCGATGACAGATGAGTGCGCATCAAAGGAGTAGAAATCAGTTCCATTTTACTGGGGAACCACACAACGCATAATCAAGCAGGGCTTTTCACTGCACGGTACAGATGTCGGCACTCTCCGAACCAACACTTTTTGTTGAGTGTTGGGCGGTGGGAGGAGAGAAGGAGGTTCTAAAAACTGTTTTGTTTGGGGAAATGTCTGTACACTGTCTTTTGCCAAATGCACAATGACTGGAAGGCATCCAAAGACATCAGTGAACAATCCTTCTCCCAGAATTCCCTCTGTCTCCGGGGGCCCCACTCTGGCTGGGAAGCCTGTTGGTGGGTTGTCATGGCCGTGGTTAAAAGTGTCCCTGTTTGTTTGGCTTGGTTCTCTTGCTGTTTTCTAGACAGTTTTCAAGAGGGATATTTTCAAAGCAGATACAATCTCAGGGTAATTTACAGGTTCTGTGAACTAATAAATTCAAGCACCAGTTTTATTATCGATTGATCCTACTGAAAAAATCCTGAACTGCAAATGCAGTTCAATTCAGAAATCATAATCTGGGATTATTATTCTGCAGTAGTTGCCTAATGATCAACTGAAGTGGTCTGTGCAACACTTGTTAACTTTGAGGAAAATGAAATCCCATTCGCAACACCTCTAATAACAAGCTGGGTCCAATTCTATATTGCCTTTGAATAAAGTATTACTTCTGCTCTCATTTCTGGCAATAATATCCATACATGAGTCTCTCCAAGTTATGCAACTCAAGGGGATAGGAGAATTTTGCAAAATGAGAACAAGTCAAACCACAATCAGGAATGAGACTTGCCTTTGAGTGAATAATGGGGCATTGTGCAACAAAGCCACTCCTAAACAGGCTGTGAAAAATCTGCAGAGAAATACTAAGAATTGAGTCCAAGACTGGCCGGGGCAGGATAGCTCATCAGTGTACATTCAGAGACTGACTCTACTACACAAAAAGCATATGCTAGTAGTCTATGCTCCACTGCTGCATAGAATTACACAAACAGTTTTATATGAACACATCAACAGTGTTGGGGATTGTTTGAGGGTTTAATTCCTTAAAAAGTCATTTAATATTTTTTTTATTTCAACTAACATCTTTTTCTTTCCATGCTGTCACTGCATTTGAGGCAAACATCAACATGAAAATAGACACATGGCACATGTAATTAGGGCCAGGATGATACCAGTATCACAATACTTTTTTCAATGGCAAAAATGAAAACACCATGTAGACCAAACTCTTTGGTCCTTTAAAAATCAGCTGTAGGCCTATGTCAAATACTGTGTGCTATAGCTTGGATAATACATGTGACTCTGGATGACAACATAATGTTAGTTTCCAACACTAGGGTTGTTTTCCTAGAGAAGTTAAATCCGCCTTGTGTTTTGTTTCCTTGACACGATACTAACGAGTATGGTGATACTGGTATCGTCCCGGCTCTACATGTAATGGATCAATTAAAGGTAGGCTCAGCGAAATGACGTTGCCACAAGCAGCAGCACAGATATTGAGATGAGCGAGATGCAAGATTTGGCTCTAACAGTCACATACAGTACCTGCATATGTGCATGGGCACCAAAACAGAGGAAAAGTTGAGCCTCGCACTAGAACGGTTTTAGTTTCTGCGGCAATCAACCCACTATGCTATTTACTTTCTGCATCTATGTAATGTCGCTGAGTCTACCTTTAACATTGCTACACAGGAACTCCTGCCATGATATATCAACTGGGCCACAACGCTGCCATTGTCTGGGGGTGTAAATGAGAGAAGTTCATTCCCAGTCTGAAATCACACCCTATTCCCTATGTAGTGCACTACTTTTAACCAGGGCCTATAGGGCTCAGGTCAATAGGGGCGGCAGGGTAGCCTAGTGGTTAGAAGGTTGCAAGTTCAAATCCCCGAGCTGACATGGTACAAATCTGTCGTTCTGCGAACTGATTTTTGATACCATGAACTTGCAAGAACGGTGTTCATTTTGTCAGGTCACGGAATAGCTCTACAAAAATCGTTAAATGAGGCTCTTTCAAATTCTTGAATCAAGTGTAGCAAAAGTCAGACCGCTAGATCATAATTGAATTTGAAATGAGGGAAAGAATTAGAAGCCGAGTCAATATTCTACTGGTGAACAATAATGGCATGAAACACAAGTCCAGCATAGTAAGGACACCGACAGAATATCAACTGTGAATTCCATTAGTTGACAGAGGGCCAAGTGCTACCAACCACAATTGTGTGAAAACCCACTAAGCGCCACTAAGAAACCAGAGTCCATGAAGGAAAGGGCTAAGAGGTTGAAAGAGACTGTGTGTGTCTAGGTTGGGGGGGGGGGGGGGGGGGGGAGAGGAAGAAATCAGACAGTCAGTACAAGTCAGGACCTATATGCCTGGGCAATTACAGAGAGAATTGAAAACAGATGCCCAGTAAGCCTGAGAGAGAGCCATTCTTAATTTAGCAGGATTTCCCCTCTCCCTATAACAAAGACTATGCAGTCTCAGCAGCCATCTTGTTCAACATGAATTCACAACAACAAAATACTGCTGTTCCTGCCTAGAACAACTTTCCCCCACACATTTGAAGACAGTCTCAGCCCGGCTCTTTTTTAATGCTAAAAGGCAAATCTCAACTCTGTGTTGCTAATCACTTAAAACCATTAAATTGGTACATTGTTTCTGTTCCCTGATCCTGGGTCTTATCTTAACGAGATATGGCGACCGGACCTCGCCTGTTGGAGCGTTGAGTGGGCACCTCACTCGCTCTCGCAGTCTCACAGTTCAGAACATGGCATCAGCTCCCCTGCAAAGTCAGACGGACAAATAACCGTCAGAGGAACTGTAGTACAGTCAAATATTCACTCTCTGAGGTTTATGTTGAGCACTCCTGTAAATTTCTTCTTTGAGAAGTTCCCTTCAGTCTTTTCTTGATGTTAATAACAAATCAAATACTGACAACCTGCTTTCAAAGACTTTTAATCTAAAACTGCTTCAGTTACATATCAGATTGTTTTCAATCTCGGAGAACGCTTTCAACTGATGGAGTTTTTTTAATGTATTATTTTATAGCCAGGGAGGGATTGTCTTGCATTTCATATTGATGTGGGAATGGAAAAACTGTAAGCTAAAATAGGAATTTCCAAGGCATGCTGGCTGAAAATAAGGGACAGTACTACTGCTTCGAAGCTCAGCTACTCTAGCAACCACTGACCTACCTAATCTAGGAAAGGTATGTGAGACTCCAAATAACTGATCCTAAAGACCCCATAGCGCACCTACCTACCACTGCAATGCTCGAGTGACAATAGTACAGTAGTCTTTCATCCTTTGTTTTCAGGACGCAATCACATGCATGATCCTGGCACCTTGACATTCTATTAGGTACCTGATCTAATAGGCTACTGTGTCACAAAATGTCTCCAGCTCGCAGGACAGATACTGAACCTTCTGTAGAATGACGGGGACAGAGTCTCCGTCTCTCATAGATGTCACAAGGCAGCTGGATACATTTGTAACAATGTTATTGATTGCTCTCCACCACCACTGTAGCAGCAACACGGTTACTCTAGACAGACTGAGCTGCAGCCAGGATGCATAGTGACTGGCTGTAACTTGATTAATTGGATTGAGCTGGCTTTAAAAAGGCATTCCTGCTGTCAACGCTATATTTTTAGAAACCATGGCAAGCATGGACAATTGTGAAATATATATTAGTACCCATTTTATAAACCATGATATCACATACAGTGACCATTCGTAATTAGCTAGCCACGAAGGCAGTGGGCTGCAAATGAGCCGCATCGCGCAAACCATGTAATTCGTTACTAATTTTGGGGCGAAACACCGAGTCTAAATTAAATTGTTACCAGTAGTCAATTGAAAACGTTGAATTTAAGGACATTCATATTTACAAACTGGAATCCCCAGCAATTGAATTACATGGAACATGTATTACATTTACAGAACGTATTCGTCTCAAGAGGGAATCACTACACTGAAAAAAAGCCTTCACGCGATATTCCTTCAGCGAGAGATTTGTTCCTTCGCAAACATCTTTCAGCAGGCTATTGCCGATGGGCTTATTGGTTTGCAGGCGCGCGAAAGTTACAATTTAACCACCAAATGATAATTTATCCTAATTGTTAATGTACTCATAGTAAATCGTTCGTTGTAACGGTATTTACTTACCCCATGGCTTGGACCTGATCGCCGCCGTTTAATACTTCCACCAATGGAGCATCTGTGGTAAGATGATACATCACCACGCCCCATAGGCGGGACACAAGGTCTGTGTCCACCGCGCTGCACAACTCCCGTCTTTTATACACTTAGATTTTTAAATCAGTGCATGTGCAGCGAAATACATGTAAACATTTAATATAACTCGTAATGTGATTCAAGTGACCTCATGACACCATCTTCTAAAAAGATATCCACCATGAGAAAAAAGAAGTAAAAAACATACATGTACTACGTTTTTATTTAGCATACAGACAACAGGTGGTGCACAGAAATACACCCAAAACCGGAACTGTTATATATTTATAGAGTATTTATAGAGTACAGTACGATAAGGGTCAAGCCTACCGTAATCTTATGGTTTACATTAGGGTTAAGGGCACTGGAGGAAATTATCTTCAATCAACCACCATTATAGAACGCGTGTATAGACAGATAAATTAGTGGAACTCAAAGAAAACTCGCCAACGCCCAATGCACTTAGAAATACCAATTATGTTTTTAAAAATAATCCTCAACTATTTGTTTCTTCAAACCGTAGTTACATTAGGATGCAATAACCATTTAATTTACAATATCGAAAAATAGCAATTTGACTGAACAATGATATCTACAAAACATTGTGGGTTGCAATCTCCAATGTGACAATCAAAACATGAAGACAAAGAGCACATATTGTACTTTTGTGATTAGTTATTTTAGGCCTATATTTCACATGATGTGAGATTTTGTAGATCTATAAATAGGATATAACATTAAACATCCTTTAAAGCACTGGAATTCATTGATAAAAAAAACAAACATTTTGGGACTGTATAAAATGCTAATTTCCCTGGTGGAACTAGCATGATCACTTCGTTCACCTTCAGGCTGGTTCCACTAGACTGATTAGTTTTAACTGAAAATGTTAAGTCTTCATAAAACTTACAGTACAAGGAAGAAAAAAAATCAACAAAGCATAAGAAATATGGAGGCAAACTAAACAGCAGCACCTCGTTTTACTTTAATATTTTATCAGACATGCTGTCCAGCTAATAAGGGAGAACACACACTCTTCAAACCAAACTGACAATGGTTTATCAATAGACTGAGGTCAGCTCTTTAAGGCTGGTAACATTAAAATAGAGGGCAGGGGAGATGGAGCACTATTACAGAAGATGCACTACTACACAAACATTGCACAGTTATCCTAGTTTACATCTCCAGTCATTATGATTTTTTTGTTCAGAAAACATGCAACTTTTAACAGATGGTCTTTGTTGCCCTTTTAGCAGAAGCAGTTCTCTTTCACACAAGACAATGCATGTCATGCCGCATCAGCCCATAAACTGTGGTTCCACCAAAAAAAAACAGCCAGGGGAAGGAAATGCCAACAATCTGGTGCAACTAAGAAATAGTAGCCTCGTCATCTTTCTCAGGAGTAGAATAATTATCTAAGTAACGCCTCACTCTCCTCACACATACAGGGGTGAAATTGAGGGTTCCAAATTGAGGGAGACTGCAAAACAACTAATTCATCTGTTAAAAGTGACCTTGGTAGTCACTCAAAACATGCATAACTCAAACAAGGCCATGATTAGGCCTAGCCAAGCCTACATGGCTGATTTTGGAGTGAATCTCTGGAACCACCTTATTCTGCACTTCCATGTAAAACATGTGGCTCATTTTAGAAGTCCAGCAAATAGCTCGCTTTCAAATCAGCAGTATTCAACATCACTCCTTGAGAAGTGAATGTGTGTCAGAAATTCACTGCACAAATCTGAATTTTATATCAAACTTTCCTTTAAAGATTATTACATGAATGGCCTGAGATGTGTTCTTTGACCGTCGTTTGATTCAACATTCGAGTTCATAAACGTGCATACTTGGAGATCAACAAATTCAGATGCAACACTTACCACTGAGACTGAAAAGCTCAGCACACTAAGAAAGTGTTGACTTTTAGGTGTTAAGAGGACAGACAACATAGACTAGATCCCACTACAATGAAGTTCAGAGGTCACAGAAGGTTGCTGTGGTGGTCCCACAGGTTTGGCAGTATTACATACATGCAATTAAGCATAAGTCACCCCAAAAACAAATGTGCCCAGTTCAACACACAATCATGTTACAGATTAACATACATACTGTACATTAAATGAACACATGCTCATTCATATTACAGTTAGCAGATGAGATTAATACAATCAACAACCACCGATTGGATGGTGGAATAGTATTTTTATACCATCAACCTCTTTAGACAGGGTTGTATATATTTTTCTTTATTTAACCTTTACTTAACTAGGCAAGTCAGTTAAAAACAAATTTTTATTTACGATGGCCTATATACCAAAATGTACTTCAACACCTGTTCATCATCAAAATAACCAAGTAGTACTGACTCAGTCTTCTCTTAGGGTTTCAATGAAAAGAGGGCTGAGAATGTATAAGATAAAAAAATATTGTTCAAATAATGTACTTGCATCATATGAATCCAGCAACTACATTTACCAGCAACTACATCCTACCAAGGTTAGTTGCTGTCATAAATTGACAAAACAGAACGTTTTGTCTAAGTTTTGGTCAACACCGACAGCACTGTTGGGGTACAATCCAGGGATGCTGGCTTTACATGACAAACACACTAGAGTCAAGTTCCTTGTCAACTTCATTATGCGGCAACAAAGTGGAAATCCCTGTTTCTCATGGGCCAACCAGTGAGCTCCTCTCACTCTAGACACTCTGGTTCAGTAGGTGACTGCTGCCATCTTTAGTTAGAATGACTTGAACGCCTGAATATAGAGCAGGGCTATTCAAACTGGTGGCCCACCGGCCAGATCCGGCCCATTTATTGAATTAGACTGGCCCTTTGATCAATTCTGAATATTTATAAAAGATCTGCAAAAAAATCCCAGCCAAAATGACAAGCAGCATTGTGGTTGTCTAAAGTGTAGTTTTGGGCATATTTAGCACCTAGGTGGCATGTTGATCATTTTTTGTTCATATGAATGTCTCTAGTGTTTGAACGGTTTAAGCTACAAAATATTATGACCCCATTCCTGAAAGCTACGAACACGTACATGACTTCTGTTCCCCTCGCTGACGGCTCACAGGGACTCGTTAGAAAAGATTGCCAAAAACATGCACCTAATGACTGAGGGAAATTAATTCAAAAGAATACTTGGCATTTACTTATTTGAATGGTTTTTATTGTAATGCTTAGTTTGATGATTTTCTAATGGCCTGATTACTTTTAAGAAGCTTTTAATAGTGGTTTAAATAAATAAACGGTGAGCAAGCATTGCACCTTTTCTTTATCAATTATATAAAGAAAAAGTGGTTGCACCTCGACTCACTTTGGTTGGGCACCTTCCACTTCTTTTCTAATTACTTTTGGCAACATTTAAATTGGACAAAAATGTCTTTATTGGTGTCTCCTTAGAATAATCACATGGGAAATATCCAGCCCCCCTGCAATTCACCTTTATTTCTTTACATCTGGCCCTTGTAAGAATATAGTTGAATAGCCCTGCTATAGAGTCATAAAACCAAGATTGCACCTTGCCTTCTAATATGGAAACAACTTTAAATATTACATATGATTATTCCCCTGCTCTCACTTTGATTTTTGAACTCCTGCAATTAAAGGTCACTTTATTTACACACATCCAGCAAAAATAAAACACTAAACCGCTTTAAAGTTTGTGAATATTCAGGTATACTCCATATGCATGGAGCTCAATTTACTTTCAATTGATTCTTATTGAGGAATAACACAAAACTGGCATCGAGCGCAGCCCAGGTTAGAGACAGGACTGTGCAACTGTAAAAGTGCCAGAAAAAGGAAGGAAAGAAGGCGGTGAAGGAAAAAAAGGCAAGGAGGGATAGAGAAAAAGGGAGAAATAGTGCAGGTGAGGGAGTGAGAGGCCTCTACCAGTCTGCATTGTCCCAGGTTTCCTCAGCAGGTTTGTCAGGGGCAGCAGCGGGGCTCTTCTTGCCTTTGGTCTCTCTGCCACTGTTGTCCCAGTTGTTGTCCCAGGCCTCCCAGCTGTCTCCAGTGCTGTGTTTGTTGTTGGTTGCTACCTCTGAGCCCCAGTTGTCCCAGCTGTCAGAGCTCTTCTTCTCTGTGGCAGAGTTGTCGACGTTGGTCCAACTGTCGCTGCTTGGAGACTTCTTGGGCTTGGAGGAGCTGGTGCTCCCAAAGGTCTCCCAGAAGTCCTGCGCAGGGGCCTGGCCTGGTTCTGGGCCTGAGGAGTTGCCCTGGTAACCCTCAGTGGCGTCCATGTTTTGGTAGCTCTCTCCTTCTGACCTGTGGGAGAGGGTTAATCAAATAAAGCCACCCACCTAACTAAGAACATATGGTATGTCACATCTCCAAGCCAAAGTCCATTTTAATATTTGACGTTACCCGTCCTCTGGCTTTCCAGCAAAGAAGTCGCTCATGTCTTTCCAGCCTTTTGCACCAGCGCCCTGGACCTGAGAAGAGGACACACGTCAAACTCCAAAAAACATCACTAGATATGAAATTACTTTAATAAAAAGTTAACTAATGAAATCAAATCATTGACCTCTGTATTCACATTGTCCTTTACTTGAACAACTTAATATAATACGGGTACAGTTCAAATCTACATACTCACCACCAGAATAACAAATGGCAGCAAGAGAAATGGGAGATCAAATTGAATGATCTTCAAAATATACATTAACACACCCAAACCAGTCTCCTTTTCAGGATACGTAATGGGGGTGACAGCACCTGAATATTTAGTCATTCTAAACTTGGGAAAATTTCTAATGAAAGCCTAGCTTCCCATGACCCTTGATCAGGAGACTGGTTGTCGGTTTGCAGTGTGGCAGAGGTCTGCCTTCTCCTACCTTGGATGCCAGCCCAGCAATGCTGACGGACATTTCATCTAGCAACTTGCCATCTTTTACCTGGACAAGCCAAATCACCGTTAATTGAAATGGAGACAACTCACAGCATCAAGAGGTGGGCGTGTAAATAAAGACATCACCCACTAAAGCTAGCTCAGGCAATATTTATTATTGAGAGCAGTACATATTTTACTGTGAGCAGTGGTTAGGCTTCAATATTTTACTGAGAGAACATTAATACATGTGGTGATTAGCCTACTTATAAGGAGAGAGCAGGTGATTTCAGTCTCAGTCAATACCCACTTTAAGCAGCTATGTGGAATGTTTCTACATCAAGCAATTAGCTATTACACATGCACCCTATCTAGTCAGTCACAACAGCAGACATTCCGAAGGACACAGTGCACATTCAAATTTAAAGCTGGTTCAATTAAGCATATTAGCCTATAGGGACCCACCACCAAATTAACATTAACTTCAAACACAATGTTACCTTTTCGTGGGTAGGTTTGATAACATTCTCATTTAATGTCTGTCCTAACTCTGTGGCCTAGTTGGGAGTGAGGGAGAAAATGTGTGAATCAAACGAACAATCGACATTCACGCCAACACAAGACACTGAGTTTGAGTAGTAGGCAGCTGAGGCAGGCGGGGGAACTGTCATGCCATGACTAGGATGTTAAACGAGCAGTCAGCACAGCGGACGGACAGCTGACCATCAAAGGGTACTGAGCAATGGAACTCATGCATGGATGGATAACCCTATGGTTGGTGAGTACGAAAGTAATGGTCACTTTACCCTGCCTTCATGTACATATCTACAGTGGGGCAAAAAAGTATTTAGTCAGCCACCAATTGTGCAAGTTATCCCACTTAAAAAGATGAGGCCTGTCATTTTCATCATAGGTACACTTCAACTATGACAGACAAAATGAGGGGGAAAAAAAAAAATCCAGAAAATCACATTGTAGGATTTTTAATAAATTTATTTGCAAATTATGGTGGAAAATAAGTATTTGGTCACCTACAAACAAGCAAGATTTCTGGCTCTCACAGACCTGTAACTTCTTCTTCAAGAGGCTCCTCTGTCCTCCACTCGTTACCTGTATTAACTGGTTATCAGTATAAAAGACACCTGTCCACAACCTCAAACAGTCACACTCCACTATGGCCAAGACCAAAGAGCTGTCAAAGGACACCAGAAACAAAATTGTAGACCTGCACCAGGCTGGGAAGGCTGAATCTGCAATAGGTAAGCAGCTTGGTTTGAAGAAATCAACTGTGGGAGCAATTATTAGGAAATGGAAGACATACAAGACCACTGATAATCTCCCTTGATCTGGGGCTCCAAGCAAAGACCTCACCCCGTGGGGTCAAAATGATCACAAGAACAGTGAGCAAAAATCCCAGAACCACACGGGGGGGACCTAGTGAATGACCTGCAGAGAGCTGGGACCAAAGTAACAAAGTCCAGGCCCGACTGAAGTTTGCTAGAGAGCATTTGGATGATCCAGAAGAAGATTGGGAGAATGTCATATGGTCAGATGAAACCAAAATATAACTTTTTGGTTAAAAAAAAAATCAACTCGTCATGTTTGGAGGACAAAGAATGCTGAGTTGCATCCAAATAACACCATACCTACTGTGAAGCTTGGGGGTGGAAACATCATGCTTTGGGGCTGTTTTTCTGCAAAGGGACCAGGACGACTGATCCGTGTAAAGGAAAGAATGAATGGGGCCATGTATCGTGAGATTTTGAGTGAAAACCTCCTTCCATCAGCAAGGGCGTTGAAGATGAAACGTGGCTGGGTCTTTCAGCATGACAATGATCCCAAACACACCACCCGGGCAACGAAGGAGTGGCTTCGTAAGAAGCATTTCAAGGTCCTGGAGTGGCCTAGCCAGTCTCCAGATCTCAACCCCCATAGAAAATCTTTGGAGGGAGTTGAAAGTCCGTGTTGCCCAGCAACAGCCTCAAAACATCACTGCTCTAGAGGAGATCTGCATGGAGGAATGGGCCAAAATACCAGCAACAGTGTGTGAAAACCTTGTGAAGACTTACAGAAAACGTTTGACCTCTGTCATTGCCAACAATGGGTATATAACAAAGTATTGAGATAAACTTTTGTTATTGACCAAATACTTATTTTCCACCATAATTTGCAAATAAAAACAAAATCCTACAATGTGATTTTCTCATTTTGTCTGTCATAGTTGAAGTGTACCTATGATAAATTACAGGCCTCTCATCTTTTTAAGTGGTAGAACTTGCACAATTGGTGGCTGACTAAATACTTTTTTGCCCCACTGTACCTCGTACCCCTGCACATTAATCTGGTACTCCTTGTGTATAGCTTAGTTCTTGTGTACTTCATTCTGCTTATGGAAGCATTTCACGGCAGTCTACACCCCTTGTATTCGGCACGTGACAAATAAAATGCTTTTTGTTTATAACGATGATATCATGTCTTTCTTCGTAAATGACAGGAATGTTGACACTCCTAGAACAGGTTCTAAACCATTTGGTTTTATGAGCCACCAAAGTTAAAGTGACCAAGAACTTCATATAAATACATTTAACACTACAACCTTTGACAGTAAGATTATCCATCATCTTTAAAAATTAAAAGGGGACCGGACAATGTTAGTCTGCAGCCAAGCAAAAGCTTACAGTAACAGTACAGGTTGGGCTACTTGTATGCATCCACCATTTCACAGGAGTGGGTTTAGAAATGTTTACATAGAATATCAGACAGGACACTGATGACCAGCCAACAAGCTCTGGGTGGTTGGGAATGAATGCATTCATAAAAAACAGTAAGTAAATGAGATATGCAGGTATCATACGGACAGAGAGCATGCATTTGTTATTGGTTTTACCGGCTCTGGGGGCGGCTTATAGCCCCTTAACTATGTTCCGAGAAAGCGAGGTTAAAAAAGCATCAAACAGTTCCAACATGGTAAATTCACAGTTATTTCTGTCCAGTTAATTTATGAGCAAAAATACAAGGGAAACGTGTGGGGGGGGTAAAAAAATCTGTGTTCCATGAGCTCTGAAGGCTAAACATTTACATTGCAGTTTCTGCTGCAGAGGGAATAACATGCATTAAGGGCATCCATAGAAACAATTAAGTTCTAGAATATATTTTTCAGTGGGTACATCACATGGAATTAGGAGACTGAGCCTCAACCAATATATCGCTTTGGTTGAATTATGATCAATGAAAATGTCTTATCACTCTAATTATCATAGCTTGGTATTTCCTTCGGGACGGGGGCTAGAACTTTGTCTCTGTTTAGCAGAGCATCATGTTAGTTATTACTTGAGCCATGAGAGAGAATGAGCATATGAATGGTTTCCTTATTCAACAAAAGGGGATTCATACAATCACGTCTTTATCAACATTGTTAAATGGCATCTTAGACTTGTAAGGTTAAAATAGTTTGTTTGAGCTCCCGAGTGGAGTAGTGGTCTAATGGAATGCATCGCAGTGCCACTAGAGATCCTGGTTTTAGTCCAGGCTCTGTGGCAGCCGACCACGACCGGGAGATCCAAGGGGCGGTGGACAATTGGCCCAGTGACATCCGGGTTAGAGGGTTTGGCTGGCAGCGATCTTCTTGTCCAATCGCACACTAGCGACTCCTGTGGCAGGCCGGGCGCAGTGAACACGGAGTCGCCAGGTGTACGGTGTTTCCTCCGACACGTTGGTGTGGCTTGCTTCCGGGTTAAGTGGGCATTGTGTCAAGAAGCAGTTCGGCTTGGCTGGGTCGTTTCGGAGGATGCACGGCTCTCGGCTGTTGCCTCCTGAGTCCGTACGGGAATTGCGGCGACAGGACAATTGGATACCAAAAAAAATTGGGGTGAAAAAAAGTTTGTATCTACACATCCATGTAAATAGTCTCATCTAAATACACAAGTTTTTTAAGTTGCAAAATTATGCCAGTAAAAACATTATTCATAACGTTATCTTCGCAGTCAGGGTTTTTTTTCTGGATAAAAATGGCTTAGGTGGTAGGCGTGGCAGGGGCAATGGGCATAGTTGCCAACTGAACACTTTAGGTCCTCGTGGCCAGGGAGAAAGTTTTGCTGGTTTAAAGATCATTTCCTGCAATTTTACAATAAGGCTAAATGAAAATTGAGGAAAAAATAAAATACGGGGCCCAAAAAAAACACTATGCAGCAAAAACCCTAGTAGTAACTAAAGACAAAACTCATCAGTTACTAATAACGGTTTAACAAAAGGAATTCATACCTTTAGGGTTGCTGAAGTTGCAAGTTTTGCAGTCTGTTTCAGTGAAAAGATGTGATAACGCAATTAATAAACAATCAAATGAAGTTCTGTGACAGGATAACAACTTTCCTTAAAGATACTTACGTTATCCTTGGCAACTGCAGCAATTTTGCTAGCTCCGATGGTGAAATTGCTCCAGCCCTATACAACAAAACATGTCATACGAGTCATCATACCTCCCAAATGGTACTATTACAGCTTCAAAACTGGGAACTCTGAAATCTAAGACTTCAGTGCGTTCAAGACAACTGGGGGGAGCTCCAACTGGAAAAAACCTTTTTGAACACTCATCCAACTCGGAAACTCAGGGCATCTTCCTAGAGCTCTGACTTTGACCTGAAGATCAGAGACAGCATGATTTGACATTTGGGGGGCCAGAGTTCCCAGTTGTCTTAAAAGCACCACACACACAGTTGAAGTTTACATACACCTTAGCCAAATACATTTAAACTCAGTTTCACAATTCCTGACATTTAATCCTAGTAAAAATTCCCTGTCTTAGGTCAGTTATGATCACCACTTTATTTTAAGAATGTGAAATGTCGGAATAATAGAGAATTATTTATTTCAGCTTTTATTTCTTTCATCACATTCTCAGTGGGTCAGAAGTTTACATTGGTATTTGGTAGCATTGCCTTTAAAATTGTTTAACTTGGGTCAAATGTGTCAGGTAGCCTTCCACAAGCTTCCCACAATAAGTTGGGTGAATTTGGGCCCATGTCTCCTGACAGAGCTGGTGTAACTGAGTCAGGTTTGTAGGCCTCTATGCTCGCACACACTTTTTCAGTTCTGCCCACAAATGTTCTATAGGCTTGAGGTCAGGGCTTTGATGGCCACTCCAATACCTTGACTGTCATCCTTAAGCCACTTTGACACAACTTTGGAAGTATGCTTGGGGTCATTGTCCATTTGGAAGACTCATTTGCAACCAAGCTTTAACTTCCTGACAGATGTCTTGAGAAGTTGATTTAATATATCCACATCATTTTCCATCCTCATGATGTCATCTATTTAGTGAAGTGCACCAGTCACTCCTGCAGTAAAACACCCACAACATGATGCGTTACCCCCGTGCTTCATGGTTCGGATGGTGTTCATCATGCAAGCATCCCCCTTTTTCCTCCAAACATAACGATGGTCATTATGGCCAAACAGTTCTGTTTTTGTTTCATCAGACCAGAGGACATTTCTCCAAAAAGTACCATCTTTGACCCCATGTACAGCTGCAAACCGTAGTCTGGCTTTTTTATGGCAATTTTGGAGCAGTGGCTTCTTCCTTGCTGAGCGACCATTCAGGTTATGTCGATATAGGACTCGTTTTACTCGTTTAATACAGCATCTTCACAAGGTCCTTTGCTGTTGCTCTGGGATTGAGTTGCACTTTTCGCACCAAAGTACGCTCATCTCTAGGAGACAGAAAGCGTCTCCTTCCTGAGCGGTATGACGGCTGCGTGGTCCTGTGGTGTTTATACTTGCATACTATTGTTTGTACAGATGAACGTAGTGCCTTCAGGCGTTTGGAAATTGCTCCCAAGGATGAACCAGACTTGGAGGTCTGCATTATTTCTGAGGTCTTGGCTAATTTCTTTTGATTTTCCCATGATGTCAAGCAAAGAGGCACCAAGTTTGAAGGTAGGCCTTGAAATACATCAACAGGTACACCTCCAATTGACTCAAATTAGGCTCATTTACATATCAGAAGCTTCTGAAGCCATGACATCATTTTCAGGAATTTTCCAAGCTGTTTAAAGGCACAGTCAACTTGGTGTATGTAAACTTCTGACCCACTGGAATTGTGATACAATGAATTATAAGTGAAGTATCTGTCTGTAAACAATTGTTGGAAAAATGACTTGTGTTATGCACAAAGTGGACGTCCTAACCGAACGTCCTAACCGACTTGCCAAAACTATAGTTAGTCAACAAGAAATTTGGATAAAAAAACAAGTTTTAATGACTCCAACCTAAGTGTATGTAAACTTCGACTTCAACTGTACACACACAGAGACCCGTCTACTGCAGAGCTATGCAGATTCCTAAATGCTGTGCCGTATTACTGCCGTACCGAATAAATGGAAGAGAGCGCGTTGTTCAGGACATCATCCTCCTTCTCTGGAGTCGGCGTATTCCCAAAGCCAACATAGCGGTTTTCCTGATTCCCACTATAACTGCCACCGCTACAGAGGAAATTGTAAATTTGCATGAATGACAAGTCCTCATAGGGTGATCAAAAACATATAATATTCCATTTAGCCAATGGTTTTATGGAAAGCAACTTACAATCATGCATACACATATGGATGGCCCCAGCAGGAAAGAAAACAATATGGATGAAATTGAGCTTTAAGCAAAATGTTAAAAATGTTGTATTCTGTGGCATCTTTTGTTTTAAGACCCTGTGCTACATTTTGGGTGAGCACTCACAGAATAAGTCCTTAAAGTTTTTAAGTTTCATAATTAGGGTTAAGAATACATTACATGAGAAAAGCAGATTAAAGTGTTCTTTAAACAAAACAAAAATGTTCTGTGGCATCTTTTGAATTTTGACCATGTGCTTTATGTGTACTATAAGAGAAAAGCTGTGCAGCTGCCTCAGAGAGGAGTGTCATTGATACAATGGTCTCACCTCTGATAAGAGTTCACATCGTCACTCAACCAGTCCTCAAAGGCCTTGTCTGAAGGTTTGCCCGAGTTCTGACCCAGGCCCCCTGAGCTACATTGGAAAACAGATGACAGAATATTATGAGACTTGATAACATTGGACATCGGTACTTTGGAAATATTCATGTAGTCGAATACTTTAGCTAAATAACACTATTTTCACCTTTACCCATAGATTTTTAGGTCATATCGCCCAGCCCTAACTTATGGGCAATTCACAATATACAGTGATTTAAAAAAAAATGTTATCTAAATAAGCTTTGCTGTACAATTAAAAAGGTCAAATACACTGCATTTCAAACAACCAGCAATAATCTCATGAATTCAGGTCACATGAAATTAGGCTAAACAAGCCCCACTAATAATTGTATTATTTTATAAAAAAATAGTTTAACCTGCTTTTCTTGCAATAATCACGGATCTGGCTTTCAAGTCTATGAAAATGTCAGAAAAAAAATGTACTAATGTAACCAGACCCATACATAATGCACATTCACTAATAATGACCCTTCTTGTAGCACTAACTAGAGAAAATTAACGCAGGTCTCAAACAATCTCTCATGGGCAAACTGGCATGCTCGTGAGTAGCAGCTATTCTTTACGTTTCAAGTGTAGTCAACTTGGATCTATTTGCTTGCTAACAAAGCAGAACAGTTATGAACACACTTCTGTTCACCTCCAAGGGTTGAACAACATGCTAGCCTGTCCACTTTGTTCAGATGTTGAAATCAAGTGGCCTACTTTAGAGTTTCCGATTCCTTATATAAAAGGTATGCTTATTCCACATTTATACCGCGCTTGACAAACTGCACATACATTTTTCAGAATGAATGTTCATTAATACTCCTGTTTAAGTAGCATCTTATTTGCATGCAATTTGAGTAGTTGAGACCTTTAAAAAAGGGTATTGTTAAAAGGATAACTTCTCTATTACAGTAAAATAATGTCTCAATGTGTATTGGTGTCCATATGACCCATTCTGTTGGACCAAACCTTTTAGCAACATGAAATCTTATTCAAATCTGTTCATATACATTGCCAGGAAGAATCACTTATTTAAACATTGACAAAAACCACTTAGATTTAATTTTCACATATTCATATTCGTAATTTTCACATATTCATAAATTCGTCAAATGTTTGGGAATTACGTATATTAAGGCATTTGTTAAATTTCTTAAGTAATATAGTGAGAAAGCAGCTGTGCGTTTGGACAATTAATAGACACTGGAGTAAATAAAACCGAATAAAAACCTTTGTCTTGTCCAGGACCGGAGTCTACACAGACCGGTGTGCTATAGCCAATCAGACCTACAGTAGAACCTATATACAAACAAGCCATTTGCCACAGGATCCTGCCATCATTCACTTTGAACTGGACCGTGTGTTTACAGGCAGTTGCAACACCATGACTTTAGATCATTACAACACAGTCACCAAAAGCCACCAGAATGGATTTCTGCAAATAAGTAAACACCATGGGAGTCCTCTTACATTTGGAAACGTTACAGTCCTGTTGATCAAACCACTATGAAAAATGGTAGGCTCTCTATCCATCAGTTATGTACATCAACAAGATCAACAACTAATGCTAGCCAGAGCAAGATGAGCTAAAATCTAACGACAGAAAACTAGATAAACCCTCAAACTTTTTCAGCTAGTTGCCCGTCAATTTGACTGATAAATGGGGAATTGTCACCTTGTCCTTCTGTAGCTTGTCTGCCAATGCCACAGACAAGACATGACACGCAGAGCTCTGACAAAGTGGGAAGCATGAACAAAGGAAAGCATTAGCAGAATCTCTAACTCTTGGACTCAGTTGCTGTGAAAGCTACCGTCCCGGGATCCTGCCAGATTCCATGTGTAGAGACACGGAAACCCAGCTAGCTCGGCAGTCTCAAACAGAAGCCCCTATTGAACGTTTAAAGCTGCAGGAGCTGTGTTTACTTTGCTTTATTCTGGGACAATGTGGACCACCTGGACTTTCAATGTAGCTTGCAGAGGCCTAAAGGGGTGAAGTGGCTACTCTTAGCAAACAAGTAGCGAACCTACACTAGCTACTGGGGTAAATCAACACCCGCCTACTTTTTTTTTTTTTACCCCAGTAGCCAGATGCCCTTCTGATGGAAGTGTCGCCACCGTGTCGGCTGTCCACAGCCGACTGGCCGGTACTCTGTAGGGATACCTTCCCGGTCTCCCCCTTCCTTGGAGACATGAGCTAGTGGGATGCTCCTAGATGACTTTGGGGATGTTCCTGTTCCCGACCCCCCCCCCCCCCCAAAAAAAAATCTTGGCTTCCAGACTGTCCACGCATTTCAAGGCTGCGTTGAGAAAATGACTTAAGACCCAAGACTAGCTCAGTTTATCCCTACCATTGTGACAATGAGTTGTCATAAGGTTGCATCAAATGTACATTATCTTCCAACGACCCTGGGATAATGTAAGTAACTTAATTTATATCCGCTATTGATCCTACAGTTTTTGTATGCAGTAATCATGTGCCTATGAACCAGAGTTACACGGTCAGCACTGAGGCAGCGTGCCCTAGTAGGAAGTCCACTGTGTGCAGCTTACCATCAGCTCCAATATAAATAACATGAGCAAGTCTACTTCTGATAAGCTACTTCCCAGTAAAGCATTAAAAACAATCAAGCAACCCAGGAAAGGCCTAAAAATAGCCCATATACACATACGTTGCTTAAGAAACAAGGTTCATGAAGTCATTAACTTTAACAGATGACATTCATATTCTGACTCTCTTTGAAACTCATGTAAGTCCCTTAATGTGTTTGAACCCCAGGAAGAGTAGCTGCTGCCTTGGGGATGCCCAATAAATACAAATGCATGCTTGTCCCAACCAAGCACCCAAAGCTAACTGGCTAAAGTTGGCTAGTTAGCTACATCCAGACAAATGAGAACACCTCACTCTGACCAGTGGTGAAAAAAGTACCCAACTGTCACACTTGAGTAAAAGTAAAAGATACCTTAATAGAAAATGACTCAAGTAAAATACTTGAGTAAAAGTATTTTGTTTTAAAATATACTTAAGTATCAAAAGTATAAATCATTTCAACCTCCTTATATAAGAAAAAAAAAACAGATGGCACAATTCTTTTTTTACGGATCGCCAGGGGCACACTCAGACATTTACAAATGAAGCATGTGTGTTTAGTGAGTCCGCCAGAGCAGAGGCAGTAGGATGACTAGGGATGTTCTCTTGACAAGTGTGAACTGGACCATTTTCTTGTCAAAATGTAATGAGTACTTTTGGGTGTCAGGGAAAATGTAATGAGTACTTTTGGGTGTCAGGGAAAATGTAATGAGTACTTTTGGGTGTCAGGGAAAATGTAATGAGTACTTTTGGGTGTCAGGGAAAATGTATGCAGTAGAAAGAACATTATTTTCTTTATGAATGTAATGACGTAAGAGTAGCCAAAAATATAAATAGTAAAGACATCCCCAAAAGCTACTTAAGTAGTACTTTAAAGTATTTTTACACCACTGACTGACCATTTTATTCACCTTAGCAGAGCTGGTTAGGCTGTTTACATGTTATTTAGAGCAATGTTTCCAAACCTTGGTCCTCGAGTACCCCCAACAGTTCACATTTTTATTGCAACTCCAGGCAAGCACACTTGATTCAACTTGTCAACTAATCATCAAGCCCTTAATGAGTTGAGCGAGGTGTGTATGTCCAGGGCTACAATGAAAATGTGTACTGTAGGGTGTACTGGAGGACCAGGGTTAGGAAACACTGATCTAGAGCATTCTTGACTAACTAATACTTTTTTGGAATATGTTTACTGACACCGGTCAAATTCAGGTGTTGCTTGTTTGGAAATTCATAAGTTCTGCACTCTGGCACAGTCAGAAGAGAGTTTTGAAATCGGAGTAGATCGCCAGAGTGAATTTGCAAACGATATGCTAACTGGATAAGTAGTTCAAGTTCTTGCTAGCTAACCAAATGATACCTGCATCTCTAGCTGTGTATGACCACCGAATAACAATGAGGGGGGGGGGGGGAAATTCAGTCACTCACCCACTCCAATGGCATGACATCCTCCTAGCAGCTAGCTAACATTAGGCTCTGTGTTTTGAGCTTACTTCATAAATAGATATGCTAGCATATTAGCCACGTTATGTCTGACTTGTGATCATGTCCCATGCTAGTTTGATTGTATTGAAATTCCCAGCCATAGTTTCAATGACTATTCTGGACAAATGTAACAGTGCATCCTGAATAGAGGCAGCAAACAATGTCCCAGTCAAATTTGATGGACTAACTCCACAATAATGCTTACACCACATGACTGTCAGGGCCTGGCTCCCTAATGAGTGGGCCTCCATCTACCCAGACCCATCCATGTCCACGACCCTGATGCAAACAGTGCACATCACAAAACCTACTAAATCAACACTTCGGTCTAAACTTTCAGTACCTGGTTTGCATACCCATTGCCTTAGCATTTACTGGTAGATAAAATTGAAATGTCTTTTCTATCCTACCGACTACCGAAGTCCTTCTGTGAACTGCTCCATGCCAAAACCAGTTGAGAGCTGTGCGCTCTTGCTGCCTGCAGATGATATTCTGCTGCAACTAGGCTGTGTGCGGTGCACATCTGAATATATTTCACGTGCTCAACTTCATAGTTGGCACTATACATTGGGGTAGGTAGCGTTCTCCTCCTTAATAACAGTAGTTAGTCTGTTCATCATATTTTATAGGCCTACCTACTGCTGCACTGGAATGTCTCTCTCCTTGGCCCTTAGCCGAACTCGGCTAGGCGAACTGAATGAGTGCACTCACATATTCCCTTAAAAAAAAGACTACCGTTTGTCCATTTGAGACACCGTAGCCAGTATACACTTCAAAAGTCACAATTAATCCAAGATAACGCAAGAAATGTAATTACATTGATGTTTTTACCAAGGAGATCTTAGCCGCTCAACGTTACAACTAACTAACATGTTTGGTGCAGTATTTCACAATGACATTTTTTCACGAAAACAAGTTCTCAATGAATGGTCAATAGTAATGAGTATTTGCCAATCTATGAAGGGTCGTAGACGTCGGCTACCGACAGACTTGCCTCAAAACATTGTCTGAACAACCGAAAAACCCCTTACCGAAGTTCAAAACGTCATAAAATACTGAGAAAAATATACATGCAACATGTGTTGGTCCCCTGTTTCATGAGCTGAAATAAGATCCTAGAAATATTCCATATGCACAAAGTGTATTTCTCTCAAATTGTGCACAAATTTGTTTACATGCCTGTTCGTGAGCATTTCTCCTTTGCCAAGATAATCAATCCACCTGGCATATCAAGAAGCTGACTGAACAGCATGATCATTACACAGGTGACCCTTGCGCTGGGGACAATAGGCAACAGTGCAGTGCAAAGGTGCAGTTGTCACAACACAATGCCACAGATGTCTCAAGTTGAGGAGTACACAATTGGCATGCGGACTGCCGGAAAGTCCAGAGCTGTTGCCAGAGAATGTAATGTTAATTTCTTTACCATAAGCCGCCTCTGTCATTTTAGAGAATTTGGCAGTAATTCCAACCAGCCTCACAACTGCAGACCACGTACAAACACGCCACACCATGACCTCCACGTCTGGCTTCATCCCCTGCGGGATGGTCTAAGACGAGCCACCCGGAAACCTGATGAAACTGGGTTTGCACAACCAAAGAATTGTTGCACAAACTGTAAGAAACGGTCTAAGGGAAGCTCATCTATGTGCTCGTCGTCCTCACCTCACTCAACAGAGTGTTTCAGTTCCTGCCAAAATCCAGCAACTTCACACAGCTATTGAACAGGAGTGAGACAACATTCCACGATCAACAGCATGATCAACTATGTGAAGGTATCGTGCTGCACAAGGCAAATGGTGGTCACACTAGATTAGAGGTCGACCGATTAATCCCGAATGGCCGATTAATTAGGGCCGATTTCAAGTTAATAACAATCGGAAATCTGTATTTTTGGACACCAATTGAGAAAAAAAAATGTACACCTTTATTTAATCTTAAGTTAACTAGACAAGTCAGTTAAGAACACATCCTTATTTTCAATGACGGCCTAGGAACGGTGGGTTAACTGCCTATTTCAGGGGCAGAACGACAGATTTTCACATTGTCAGCTCTGAGGATCCAATCTTGCAACCTTACAGTTAACTAGTCCAACGCTATAACGACCTGCCTCTCTTGTTGCACTCCACAAGGAGACTGCCTGTTACGCGAATGCAGTAAGCCAAGGTAAGTTGCTAGCTAGCATTAAACGTATCTTATAAAAAACAATCAATCATAATCACTAGTTAACTACACATGGTTGATTATATTACTAGATATTATCTAGCGTGTCCTACGTTGCATATAATCTGACTGAGCATACAAGCATAAAGTATCTGACTGAGCAGTGGTAGGCAGAAGCAGGCGGGTAAACATTCATTCAAACAGCACTTTCGTGCGTTTTGTCAGCAGCTCTTCGTTGTGCCTCAAGCATTGCACGGTTTATGACTTCAAGTCTATCAACTCCCGAGATTAGGCTGGTGTAACCGAAGTGAAATGGCTAGCGAGTTAGCGCGCGCTAATAGCGTTTCAAACGTCATTCGCTGAGCCTGTGGTTGTTCCCCTTGCTCTGCTGCTTCGAGGGTGGCTGTTGTCGTGTTGCTGGTTTGAGCCCAGGGAGGAGCGAGGAGAGGGACAGAAGCTATACTGTTACACTGGCAATACTAAAGTGCCTATAAGAACATCCAATAGACAAAGGTTAATGAAATACAAATGGTATAGAGGGAAATAGTCCTATAATTCCTATAATAACTACAACTTCTTTCCTGAGAAT